>NC_141597.1:17600201-17750201 GCF_047967505.1 Dipteris shenzhenensis
TTTTTATTGTGAACCACTAATGACATTTTTTGGGATATTTTGAAAAAAATATGAAATTTTCCCTAGATTTGGGGAGCCTCTGTTATAGAGAAGTCCACATGGCATAATCTTCTTCATGGATACCATATTCCCTTATCCAAGCCTCTAATATTTTAGTAATTCTCCAAAGGGCCCCTTTTTGAGTTCAAAATTTTTGTAATGGGGTTTTCGTTGGTCCACAAAGCACTATCAGCTGTTGTTAATAAGGCAACTCCAGTTGATAATATGGATGATGATACGTTAATCTAGATGGTTATAAAACTTTGTGTGATAGGGTTTGTGAGTTAGCATCAGGTTAGGTCCATTGTTGATCTATTGATAAGGCAACTCAAGTTGATGATGTGGTTGATGATGTGTCAATCAAGATGGTTGTAAAATCCCACATGATAGGGTTACTGTGTTAGGTTAGGTTCTTTCTTAATCTTGTTACAAAAACTAGCCTATAAACCAACCATGCTTATCTAAATTTTGGTGCCCAAGGAAATGCAATAAGAGGGTATGTATTGGTTGATTTCGGGCTCAATCAGTGGTGGTGTGTAATTATTAGACCAGCTTGATGATGAGATGATTGAGTAATAACCAAACCTACAAGATGGTTTGATCGTTAATCAAGCTGGCTTGGTGGTCGGCTGAGCAAGCGAGGTGGTTGAGTGCAAGTCAAAGTGGCTACAATTATGTAATGTGGAAAACTCTTAGGCCGCAAACTAGTGTTCTTGTTGAGTATTATGCATTTTATGCTTTTGTGCAACTTGCAAGTTACTTAAAAAGTGAATGCACATTGTTTTAGCCTATGGTTTCACTAAATTTATGCCTTTGTTTTCACAAAATAGTGAGCTGGTCTTTGGAGGGAAGGCATTGCAAAATATTTACTTATGTCAATTGGTATCAGAGGATTGTACAAAAGAAATTGGAGTTCTTTTCTCTTTGCATCAATGATGCTAGAGTAAAATAGCTACGAAAAATAAGAATATCAGATTGGATATTTGAACGTAGCAGTTATGTAGGGTTTTAACAAAGTGAAGCCACTAAGATCTGCATCTATGAATACTTTCAAATCAAGTTCATATTAGTTTGTCATATTTGAGATCAAAATGTATGGCCCCTCATATATATCTAAGACTCTATTGAACTTAATTGATGGATTACACAGCAACATCTGTGTTATATGTACCAACGCTAGGAACGAGTTTATCATCCATATCAAAAATCAAGGTTAGAGGATCAAGGTTCCCAAGAAATGCATAATGTTCACATTGAGGATGCACATCACAAGGAACCATTTCCTACCGCAGGAGGAACCAAGGAATGTCATCCACTAGATTTGGTTCACACAGGTATTACAAGATATATGCTAGACACACCATCATCCAAAGGAAGCAAATACCTTGTTACTTTCATCGATGATTAATGCAGAAGAGATCCACGGCATGTTGCAAAAAGAAAGAGTAAAGTAATTTGTGAAAGAACCCCATGTACATTGCAAACAAGTGGCGAATTCCTTCTAGATAGAAGCTGTAAGCACCCCAATGTATTTGATTATAACCACTCAATGAGATGCATCTAAAAGAAAATCTAACAAGAGAATTAGAATGATTGGATGATAGAGTTGAATAATAAGGAAAGCAATGAACATACAACTGTAGATGTAACTCCACCTTAAGGCATCAAATTCTCCTATGGGTGATCCACCTACATCAACATCAAAACCTTAACCAAGATGGGTGAGAAGCTGGTGGAAGAAGCATTATGTTTTTTGCAAACACGTCAAAGAGCCAAAATCTTTTGAAGAGGCAACCTAGTCAAAATATTGGATTCAAGTCATACTTGCCTCTCCTATCAATTTCATATAGTTTTGGTGAGTGGAGGCTTAATTAACCTATGTTTTAAGCTTTAATCAAACTATGTTTCTCTACTAATTCCTATGTTTTACACTTTAATCAAACTATGTTTCTCTACTACACTTTATAATGGCTCTACTAATTCCAAAAATTCTATAACATTGTGCCTGAGCATCGGATTTGCATCAAACTTTTTGCATTGGGTTTGTCATTTTCTGCTTCAATGGTCTTGGCATTCAGAACTTAGATTGGATTTAAAAAATTGAGAAAATTTGCATGATTCATTGAAAAAATTCATTGGTGAATTAATTAAAACATTAACCTAAGCTAAAACCCTATTATAAATTAATCTAAATTAACCATCTACTCTACATTAACCCTCTCTAAAATAATCTGAGTTAACCCTCCGCCTTGCCAGCCACCTCCCATTCCCTCCGCCTCGTTGCCCGCCCCCTTCTCTCAAGTCCTCTCTTTCTCGCTACGATCTGTTGCATGTTTTGGTGCAGCCTCTATGGTACAATCTGCTCAGCCCCCACTTCCATTGCTCACGCTCACTCCACCTCTGCATCTCCCCCATCTTTCCCTCCAATCAGCTCCCCACCCCCTTTCGGCCTCCCTAGTTGCAGCGGATCTCCGAATCACGACCCATGGAAGATGCGGATTCCCTTGATGCTCAATTGTCCTTGCTTTCCCATAAATCACTCGACAGCTACGCCTTCGTGAACGATGCATCAAGAGTGCTATCTTTTAATTTTCCGCTGACAAGTATGGATGGGAGATATGCGCGACTATTGTGATCCAGCCCTATTTCCTACAAGGCATTAAGGGGAGGGTGGGATGCTTCCGATTCACGACAGAAGGAACAACAGCAGGCTGTAAGCAGGAGCAGCAACGAGGGACGGTGGATGGCAAGGTGGAAGGTGACAATGGCAGAGACGGTGCATCAAGCAAGGCGGACGCGAGGTCGTGAGCAGCCTTTTTAACGAGCTGCGAACATTTCCTTTTTACCCCTCTTGCTTCCCACCACTAATTATTGGTATTTTTCACTAACAGGGGGCCCTATTTAGCTTAATTTATGTATGCATAGACCAAACGTTCGAGAATCTTTAATGTATGTTTCTCTATAGCTTAATTTATTTATGCATAGACCAATCATTCAAGAAAAGATTCGAACCCAAAACCTTCCTTTCCAAAGCGCATCACGCTACAAAGTAATATAATATGCACATTTCCTTATAATAGTATTATAAATCCTCCCTCCCTATCCCCTCTATAAATGGTCCCCCCTCTCCCCAATCTCAAATGTCCCTCCCTCTTTAATGCCCCTCCCTTATTTAAATCAACTTTCCCCTCCCAACACTTGAGATTGGCCCTCCCCCTTCCCCCTCTAATTATTGCTCCTCCCCCTTCCTCCTTTATTTAATCTATTCAAATATTGGATTCAAGCCATGGATGGAGCATGAAAGCAGCCTGAGAAGCTGCCATGGGTGCATTTAGCTCTGCATCCAACCGTTGGCAGCTTCTTAAAATCCCTCTCAACAATAGCTTTGGGAACGTGAAGGGAGTTCATAATGAAATGGAAAATTGTCAATTTTAACTATACGACAACTTTTCAGAGACAAATGCCTAAAACAAGGGGCTTCACCACATGGTTCAACTCTGGAGCAAGCATGCGGGGGGGGGGGGGGGGGGGGGGGCGGAGGGTCCATCAGGTCCAACGTGCAGGAGGCCTGCAGCAATCCATCTGGTTTTGCCTTCGAGGAATACCTCCAAAGAGCATTGAAGCATCCCATCGCCCAAGAGTTGGCCTATTTGCAGGAATCCCTCAGGCACATAGAGAAGTCTATTGGCCCACCCAAATCCAACCTTACTACACAGTGCTAGGGGGGGAATGGTCCAACTCACCTCCAAATTACAATCAGATAAACGTGCAAATTATCAAGTTTTACTGACAGACTGTCACATGTGCAGCTTCACAGCCCCGTCAAACTTGTGAAAACAATGTTCACATTACCTAACATACTTGTATGTATGACCCAAAATGTGCTACTGGAACTTGCACTTGCATCATGGTGGAAGCTTACAACCTAAGGCAAAAATTCATATGAGAACCTCGTCCAGCCCAAGCCTAGAAATCTCCATACTGTAGAAACCAGCAAATAATCACAATATGCATCTGAACATGCAACGAAGGGCTGGTAATGATGATAAGAATGGGAGCAACGTTAGCAGCCCCCCAACTCCATCAAGAGCAAGGCCTCACTCACACTATTTATTCAACTCATTAAAGATTTGCTTTCTCGACATGTTCAGAAAGCAGATGGTCAACTTCGATTGAGCATAAGCCACAATTGCACAATTGCTGCTACGTTGGCCCAGATACTTAGGTGGCCAACATGCACATCAATGGAGTCTTCTCACTTCACGTACTCCATGTGCAACTATAGCGCAGGTAGCCCCACTGCTCAAGCCTTTCAGCTCTGATACCAATTTCATTGGTTGTATATCTGCACTGAGTCCCACCGTATGAGAGAGAGAGAGAGAGAGAGAGAGAGGAGGAGGAACAAGAAGAACAAGAAGAATGAAATAATTAACATAAACATGAAAATATAAGCTGCTAAATACGAAAAATCTAGAGCTCCTTTGACTTAATGTTTAGAAACTTTCAATAAAAACTAATTTTACAACGCCCACAACCATTATAAAGAATGTGGACTCTTACGCTTTGTCTTTGACTCTTTACAATCCAAACACAAACCAACCAAAGAGAAAATGGCAACTTTGTGCACTGATTGGCCAGCTATCTCTGATTACTTGTAAAGAGCATTCTGACAATGACACCAAAAAGATGACTTGTATTGTGGCAAAACTTGTGAGTTAAAGGCACCTTGTAAAGAATCTACTTCTCAATTCACACACCCGAGCTTTGAGAAGATGACACGGTAAATCAAGATTAAATTTAAAGTCCATATAGCTGGTAATAGGAACTTAGCCTCTTGCTAGGAAGTTGCCACTAAAGTTTACATAAAGGCACAACAAAAGAAGCCTTGATATCAACAACTCAGAGAATGACCTTGCACCTTGAGTGCAGTCGACTAAAGATCATCCTTTGTCCTTGAAAATTGGAATCACAATACAATCTTTTGTTCACAAAGATTTACAAAATATACCCACGTTCAGTATGGATAAGATTTCTAAATCACCTAAATTTATGCTTAAAAGACATTAATAGTGACTGTCAATTATAGTTCGAACTTAATATCCTTAAACATTGGAAGACTAGATTCAAGGCAACGCTGGCTTGAATTCAATTCTATACTTGCTATGGATTTGAATACAAAGCCCACTGCCTTTACACAACCATTACAAAGAGTAGAACACAAAATCCCAGTCCTTAAAAGAATGAGCTTTCACGTATTCATATTGATATTGAAAGTCAAAAAATCAAAACACAGATACATCCCAGTCTTTGGGGTACATTACATTTCCCTTTTTATGAAATCTGTTGACCAAATTACGCTGTACAATAAAACAAGATAGTCCATCCACGGCCAAACTTCTAACAAGTTTTGAGAGTTCGTATGATCCCATTCACAAGCAGGGAGTAACGGTGTCACGATTCCAAGGACTTGCGCACGCACTGTCTTACCTTCCTGTGAGCACCACGCAGATAAAAAGGGCCTCAAAGGTCAAACGCAGAAGACCATTGAATAGGTATGAAAAGAGACCACATACCCTCACCAAATTTCACCCACGCTTGAAAATTCAAACAACATAAGCAAACACCTGTTATAAGCCTGAATATCATTTTGGTACAGATGAGCTGCTTCCGGATTGGCAGGGCTTGCCGGATTTGGATCTGTCAACAGAGACTGGTTACGAAAACCAGAAATTCTTCAGAAATCCAAGTACTCGAATAACGAACCTCTAGACAAAAGGAATGCACTAAATAAAGACTCCAAGGAAGAGACCTGGATGGAAGTGAGAATCGTCGAAACATTATGGCAAGGGGACCAAGCGTCTTGAATAATATCCATGCACAACGTACCATCACTGTACACTGCATTACAGGACATGAACATGAGAACAATCTAAGGCGTAACAGAAAGCAATCAACTCAAAGGAGCTGCCTAACCGTTAGGATGATATACGTCTGACGTGAACCGAACCCGAGGCGGCTTCTCTGGGTAGTGTTCTCCAAAAATTAAGCGCAAAGAGAAAATTCCACCTGGACAACAACAACGTTCATCTATATTGATGACATGAAATGAAAAGCCTTTTTCGACTACACCCCAAGTAACAAGCTTTTTCCATGAGATACAATTCGGCACAACCAAAGAGCCGATTCTTCCCTCAGACAACCAATTCCAGGGCAAAAAGAAGCAGCAGCACCTTCCCAGGCAGTGTCATCGGGGCCGAAAATGGTAGCTCCCCAGACGAAAAGATTCTCATCACCGTGGGGGCTGGCACTGCAACCCTAGGGAAGAAGAATTGGAAGCAGGGGGATCAAAATGTGAGAAGGTGAAATTGTTTAAGAGATGGAAGGGATAGCGAGAAGGGGAAGTACCTCAGGCGGCTCGTTACAGATGGACTTGAGATCGGACATGAGGCGAAGCTGAGCAGAGGATGCCATAGCCAGGAGACCTTGGAGCTCCCCTGCAGAGAAAGCAAAATGAATGAAAATGAATGAATGAATGAAAATGCCCTTTCCTCCTTCCCATTTCTTATACCATCACCATAACCTATTAAAAATTGGGAGTTTCCATTAACCTTTAGCCTCCTTTGGAATCTCATGTATTCATTCACATACCCCATCCATCTTTCCTCCTCGTGGAATTTCACCCGCCCCTCCACCGCTTCCCGCCCGCTTTCTCGCTCCCCTGCACATTGCTCGCCACGACATAAATGGCATTGAGCACATCGCTCTCATTTTGGTGTTGTTGCTCTCAAGTAGGACGCCCAACTATAGAGCTGGCTACAAGGAGGGACTGGCACGAGGATGAAAGCTCTACAATGTGCTAGTTGAGAAATGTAGCCCCTATTTGTAGGTCAGTGCTGAGGGAAATTGCAATGCAAGAGTGGGAAAATAGATGGAAATTTTCAAATGGCCAATAAAGCTTTCGTTCCAGACAGAGTGCAAAAAACAAATCACCAAATAAGCATTCCTAGCATGGTGGTTGAATGCAAGTGAAGGAAGACATGAGAGGATACAAATAATTATTTGACTTTGTACAACGAGATGAATGGAAAGAAAGAGGATTCTATGCATTACTTCTTGAGCAATGGGTAGTACTGACCAAGCCTTGTTAGAAGAAAGGGGTATAAAAGAAAGACCACACGATGTAACAAGGGTTGTTCATTGCTTTGCGGTTAGGGAGTCAAGACCATTGGAAAGAAGGACGTGTTGAGTTCAGCGTCAAGCAGTTTGTATTACTGTCGATCAATGGCGTAGGTGAGTTCTTGACAATCACTAGAACTCCATCAACTATTACAGCTCACCATTAGGCTTGTTTGCTCCAATACTTGGGCTCAATCCAAACGACATGCATGTTTGTGAATGGACCAGTTATGCTTCATTTCATGCTTTGCTTGGACCTCAACCTTCATTCATTGATTCAACTTGTTGAAGCCTTTGCTCAGGAGGTTCAACATTGACCCCAATTGTTTTCCCTAGCCATGTCCTCATGGCTAGAATGTCCCTGGTTGGGAGGCAATGGGGCGCTTTGTGTCCTCATTGCATTTGGGGATGGACCAGTCGCACAATAGCTCCCAGATTTATGATGCATCCCTTTGGATATGCAGTGCATCTGTAATGTTGTCCTTGGATTCAGAATGTTGGCAATGGTATTCAATAGATGTGTTCTGCCACCATCACTAGGTCCCTCTTCTTCTTTACTTTTGCAATTTAGACTTTGATGGCCTGTTTCCATGCCTACTCCATCCATGTTCATTAGGATCTTCAATGCGATTGGGGACACCGACTCGCCCATCTTGACTTTTGATTGTCTTATCTGGTGGGTAGTGAGAAGTGTCTATTGTTTTGTTCATGAGGCCATTAATGGAATTGTTGGCTTCTCATTGTATTCTTCCTTTAACTCGAGCTTGGTTTTGTCCTTCATTGAGTTGATGATTCAAATGGCATCTTGAGCTCTGAGTCCTGTAATTTGTTCCTGCTCCAATAAGCCTTCATTCACTAATTCTTGGGCATGAATGGCTCACTTGTACTTTCCTACGTCAACTTGGTGATGGTCCCTTCTTGAGTGGGCTTGATGGTTGTTCCAATGGATGTTTTAGATGTTGAACCCAAGGCCTCGTCATCCTTCCTCTATGTCTTGAGTTGAGAGGGCTCGATTTGCTTCATCAAGAGTTGGTGTAGCTCCTTCACCTCAACTTAAAGCTCATCTCGTTTTGCTATCAAATGGTATTAAAATTCTTTGATGCTTCATTCTTGATCTTCACTTAAACAACGACAAGCTTTGCTTGTTGATGGTTGTGGGGTCTATTTGAGCTTCCAAGATGTTGGGATGAGACTTGAGGTCGACGTTCTCCTTGGTGACCTTGACCAAGTGCTCGATTGTTGCTTTGTTATTGTGTTTCCTCTTGCATAAGCAAACCAATTTCTTGGTTCTCTTCTTCCTCTTGGGGAGTTCTTGGCCAAGGTTTTCGACCCCTCTTTCTGCCATTGTTGGGCCTTCTCAGTCTTTAATGTCATGCTTTGTTCCTCAAGCTCCCTTATTACTTGCACTGTAACCCAAATTTCATCCTGCCAAGAGATTGAAATTCTCCTAAATGTGGGCCAATACATTGATGGCCTACCTCATGATTTAGCTATATGCATGGCAATACATTTAAAATCCTCTTTGATGGAAACCATGATGTCAGTTCAAGTGATGGCCAGCAAGGTCTTGTCATGTATGGTACTATGAAAGAAAAGATGAAACACGAAACATATATCTTTAGTAACCATTCGACGCTAAATAACAAGAGAGAGGGAGAGATGATTGCAATACAAACATCAAGTTTTTCTACCATTGCTTGATGCATCTTGTTCTTTCTTGTCCTCTCATCTCAAACGCATACACCTCCCACATTTATATAGAGAGAGTCCATATGCTTTACAATCAGCTTTTACCAAAAACAATATTTTTTTGCAGCAAAAAAAAGAAAGTATTCTAGCTTAAATAAGATGTTTTTCTAATGATATATTGTCCAAAAGAGGGAGTAGTGGATAATCATAGGTGTATTGATCTTTGTCTAGATTGACGTGGCCTAGGAAATATTACAAGCATCCTTGTGTATTACTAAGTGCTAAAGCATGGAATCTTTTAATGGAAATAATATCTCCTCGCATAATGCTTATTAATAACTATTAAGGTATGATGATACTCATTGGCTCTAATAGATGACTCCTCAATTTTTATCTAGAATGTGTGTGGCATAGAGAGCATTTCCTTCCTTCTCACTTCATATTTTGCAAGTTTTTCCTAGTGTTATTCTCAACATCTTCTAATGGAAAGATTATTGTTAGTTTATATAGCAATTCTTTGGCTTAAGCATTTATGTTTGTTTATATAGAAGTTCTTTGGCTTCTTTCTTATGATAGGTAGTTATTCTCTAATTTATAGAATTTTATACACAAAATAATGAAAGTGATCACCCGCTCTTACTTCATTCTCTGTTGACTAGAAGTGGATCCCCTCACTTCATTTCATGTTTTTATTTTACTATTAATTGTATAATACTTCACTACACTTAATCGTAGATCCTTTTTTTTGTTACTTTTCTAGAACATAGCTTTGTATGGAATGCTATTGCATTGTTGAAATGTTGTACTAGTTGATTACCTCAAACTATATATCTACCTTCTTTCCTTGGAGGTTTTTTATGAAGTATTGTAGACGGACCATGGTTGTATCTACTTTTTCCAATGAATATATGAATTTCCATTACATTTTGTACCTTTTTTAATAAGTTAAAATTTTTGAGATGTAAATGGGAGCTATGTATGTCACTTGGGTTATGATGTCAGGTGTTTAATTACATATTGTAACTCTACACAAACATGCACTCATGCATGCGCACACACACACACACACACACACACACATGTGCATGTGCACCCACAAGTGTGTACATCTCTGTGTCTATGTGTCTACGTGTGCACATGCGCATGCATGTGTGTGTGTGTGCGCACGTGTGTGTGTGTGTGTGTGTGTGTGTGTGAGAGAGAGAGAGAGAGAGAGAGAGAGATAGATAGAGAGAGAGAGAGAGAGAGGAGACTTGAAAAAACCCCGTTTCATAGTGAAATGAAAATAATTTTGGTAATAGAAACAAAAGAGAAAACTGCTATGAGACATGACAAAAGACCGAGAGGAGCACAATTTGCAAAAGACTTGTAGAATGCAAGATTGTACAAACAAGTTCTACTTTGGTAAGTCGTCACAAGCATCACTTTTATTGAATAGGGGAGTTTGCATACCTGCCACCACCATCCAACAAGAAAAATGATAAGGACCATATTTTAACTTAGTTGGGAAGACAGGTGTCATAAACACCCCTCCATTGTTATTGGGATCATAATAAAAATAGTTTCTCAGGCTATAGACTTATAAAGCTAATTTTTGATATTATGCTTTAAGTGTAAAAATCATTGGGGTGAGTTTAAGGAAAAGTAAATAAATGGTTATGTAAGTTGGAAAAACTTCGTGTATTTAGGTGTGTGGACGTAAAGGAGGGGGGGAGGGGAGAAATTAAGGATTAGAGCAATAAATGTAATGTTAAGATTTAAAGCATAAGGGAAGGAGAATTCAAAAGAAAGAGGAGCTTAAAGGAATTTCAAAGGTATTTAAAGAAAGATTTTTAAGAATTTTAAAAAAGAAGAAAATTAAAGAAAAAATTTTAAAGAAGGAATTTCAAAGAAGAGAAAGTTAGAAAAATTAGAAAGAATTAGGAAAAATAGAAAGGAATTGAAGGAATTAGGAAAAATATGAAGCAATATGGAGAAATAGAGAACAATGAGGGGGAAATAGGAAATTAGGATAAGAATTAAAGGAAAAAGGGGAGAAATCGGGAGAATAGCAAAGAAAGAAAAGGAAAAATCTAGAAGAAATTAGAGAAAAAAAGGGAGAAATAGGGAACAATTAGGGGGAAAAGGAAATTAGGATAAAATAAAAGAAATTAGGAAAAAAGGGTCAAAAAGAGGAAAAGCAAAACTTAGGATTAAATAGGGAGAGAGAGGAAAAATAGGGAGAGGAGAAGTTTGAGAGATTTGAACTTAGGGAATTTAGGAAAAAGAGAGAAAAGTGATTAGTGAGAGGAGAAAATAGGGAAATTGGAAGAACTAAGGGGAAGTTTAGAGAGAGAGAGAGAGAGGGAGAGAGAGAGAGAGAGAGAGAGAGAGAGAGAGAGAGAGAGGGAGGGAGGGAGGGAGGGAGGGAGAGAGAGAGGAAATATAGAGAAATGTTTAAAAAGGAAATTAGACAAAATAGGAAGAGAAAATAATAGGGAAATTTTAGAAAATTTTAGAAAAAATAGGAAAATTTTAGGAAGATTTTAGAAAAATAGGAAAATATTAGGAGAAAATTATTTCTATTTAAAAACAAGCTTTAGATTAGGAAAAAAAGGGGGGGGGAAGGGGGGGAGTTGAGAAAGGGTGTGAGGGAAATTAGAAGAAAGAGATGGGAAGGGTAGAGAGTGTGGGAGGAAGTTTTATTTGAAGAGAGAGAGAGAGGGCAGAGGTGGTTAAAAAAGTTTTACCAAATGGGTAACAAGGGAAAGAATCTAAGTTGCATGGAAAAAGGGAAGAAAAGGATTATGTGTGTGTGTTGTTAGCTAGAAAAGAAATCAGGACAAGAGGCTAGACACTAAGCATGGCGACGCTCAAGGGCCATAAAGAAAAGGAGAATGTGAGGGCAAAACGTTATCGTGGGAGGGGAAAAGGGATTAGAAGGGGAGGGAATGAAGAGGGAGACAATGGCACAAGGGGAAAGGGAGAGGGAGAAGAGAAGCATGTACATTATGGGAGGAGCAATGTAAAGATGGAGACATCAAGGGAAGAGGGCCATGCTTTATTTGAAAGAAAGGGAAGGGGGAAATCAAGGTACTAGCTAGGTGGCTTTACAAGAATGAGAGTGTTCCATCAAGGAATATCCCCCTCCTTTTATAGCCAAGAGAGGGGGTCTCTCCCAATAAATGCATCCTCCCACATGCATGGTGTGTGTGGAAGAGTCTCCCATGTGGGCTAGGCGGTTACACACTCTCAATTGTGTGTGATAATGCTTGGCCACATTTTTCCACATATATCAACTCCCATATCCCAAGTCTATGATACTCCCTTGGTCTCTTCCCAATTTTATAATACGTTCAAACATCTAGGAGGACAAGTGGAGGGTTGGCACAAGGAATCTTGCCACCTCATCCTACTTTCACCATTATTTAACTTGCACTCTTGGACCTTCTATACCTCCCCCACATGGGTCTATCCTACATGGAGGGAATAACCCAATATAATATCCATCTCCACCTATTTTATATTACTTCTCCCATGGACTTTGGGCCATATCTCACTAAATGCAGGCATGGGACTGCCTAGGTGGAGGGGTGGCACATGGAGGAACCATGCCACCTTACATTTTATAATATTACTACCATGGGTTATGTACAACACACCTTATGGGTCCTCTTACGTGGAAGGGTGGCACATGGTCATGCCCTACCACCTCAACCCTGGGCCCTATGCACACCATATTGTATTATACTATTGCCATAACACACACATACATATTAATGCCTTTTTCCTTAGACAAATTTATCCATAACAGTTGCCCCCCCCAGGCAAGGAATGCACAGCATTTCCATGCCTGGATCCATCACGCACAAAGAAGGGCTTGAGGTAATACTTGTTGATCACCTTCTTGCCATATGGCTCATGCAGCTCTCGAACTTGTACAGACCCATTGCTACATTCCTTGATGACTTTGTATGGACCAGTCCAAAATGGTAGGAACTTCTTATCCATTTGGTGGTCCAATCTGTTATCAAAGCATAGCACAACATACCCCTCAGCAAATTGTCTTTCCCATCCCTTGCGAATCTTAGCATCCAAGCGGGCCTTTTGTTGATTCTTTTGAATCTCTGTTTGATGTAGGGCTAGGCGTTGGGTTTCATCTAGCTTCTCAAGTTGCACCAACTAGGCCTCTACATGTTCATCTTCTGTCATCCTTTGTTCTTGTGCCAATCTCAAGGCTAGAATCTCTATCTCTAGTGGTAAAACGACTTTAGTATCGTACACCAACTCAAAAGGAGTGTGACCTGTAGACATTTTATGAGTGATGTTGTAAGCCCATACGGCTTCTGTGACCTTCTGATCCCACTGGCTCCTGTTCCCTATAGCCATTTTTCCCATGGTTTTACAAAGGAGGCCATTGGTCCACCACTCCGTTTGACCCATCGATGCTAGAAGTGTGATGATCAAAACCCATGTGATCCATGAGTAACTCCACTACTTCATTTAAGAATGGACTCCCATTATCAGATACTATTTCCATGGGTGTCCCAAACCTTGTGCAGATACATTCAAATATGAAATTTGAAACGGCCTTACCATTTGCTGCGGGGAGGGCGATAGCTTCAGCCCACTTAGTAACATACTGAGTGGCTACCAAAAGATACTTCTTTTTGCAGGTAGTCATGGGTAGGGGCCCGACAAAATCTATTCCCCACTTTTGAAACGGATGGATGGGACATCATTGGGTGATATTGCCCAGGATGCAAATCCTTCCTACCAAAGAATTGGCATGGTTCACAAGTTTTGCAATGCATAGTGACATCCTTGAACAAGGTCGGCCAATAGTACCCAGCATGTAAAATCTTCTTAGCTATATAGTCACTGGCATAGTGGCCTCCACAAAATCCATCATGATAATGCTTCAATACTTTAGGTACTTCATTTGCATCAATGGCCCATCTTAGTACCCCATCCATGCCTTGACGGTACAACACCCCATAAAAGAGGGTGTAGCGCCTCCTATCTTTGCGGATCTTCTTTCTCTCATAGCTAGTACTTTCTGGAGGAAAGGAGAAAGCAGTCAGAAACCTGTAGATATAGCCATACCATGGATCCCCAACTTCTATGGCCGCTACAAGGGTTACATCAAGGCAATCCTGTAAATCAATCAAAGCATTCTTCAAGTTGGAACAACCCTCTTTTACAATTTTGAAAGAAAAATCATATTCTTGTAAAACTGCCAACCATTTGGCCAACCGGCCCATGGGATTTGGTGATTGAAGAACCTGCTTTGCAAGACCAGTGCTAGTGAGTATAATGAAGGACTTTCCAGCCACATAATGCTTAAATTTACCAATACAGAACACCAAAGACAAGGCATACTTGTCAGCCTCTGAGTAGCATCGTTCGGTGTCGAGCAATTGTCAAGAAGCAAATCGAACGGGATACATTAACCGATCCTCCCCTTGCTGGAGAAGAATACTTGCCAGAGTGTGCTCACCAAACCCAAGATTGATATAGAAAGTCTTTGACCAATCAATATTGCGTAGAATGGGTTTTGAAGCCAGAGCACTCTTGATTTGTGCAAACCCATGATCACAATCCTCATTCTAAGAGAAATCAACCCCATCTTTCAATAGCATAGTCATGGGTCGTGTCAAAGCAACATATTGATCAATGAAGCGATGATAGTATCCTGCTATATTGACAAATGAGTGTATCTGACGTTTGGTTGTTGGCGGGGAGAGCTTGAGGATAGCTTCTACCTTCTCAGGGTCAGGCTTGACGCCCTTAGATGAGGCAATATGTCCCAGTAACCTCCCTTGAGTGGCTCCAATGGTGCATTTCTTAGGGTTGAGACTGCCATTTGCATCATTGACCCTTTGGAAGGCCAACCTAACCTTCATGACGTGCTCCTTATGTGACGAGAATATATAGAAATCATCTAAAAATACCTCCAAGAAATCCCCCAAATAAGGAGCAAACACCATCTGCATAAATCTTTGAAAGGTAGCAGGAGCATTGGTGAGGCCAAATGGCATTACTTTGAATGCAAATGTCCCCCAAGGTGTGGCAAATGTGATTTTAAGCACATCCTTCTCAGCAATTCTGATTTGATAAAACCCGTAGTAACCATCACAGAAAGTAGACATCTCATGACCACTTACCTTCTCAAGAATGAGGTCTTGAAAGGGAAGAGGATGATGGTCCCTCTTGGTGGCTACATTGAGTTTCTTATAGTCGATGTAGACCCACCACTTGTTGTTTTTCTTTGGGATGACTACCACTGGTGAAACCCATTCAGTATTGTGAACCGGAACAATAAACCCAGCTTCTACAAGCTTCTACATCCATTGGACGCAATTTCCTCTTATGTAGTCTTGGACCCATTGGAGTATCCTTCATGAATGATAATGTTTTCTCTAACTTCTTAATCTCATCCTTCAAAACTATGTTTTGCATCTGTAAGTGAATTGCATTTATAGTGCTCTCTCCCAATTGAGCATGTAACGTTTGACCTTTACCTGTAATTCTTGATTTTTCTTCTCTATGCCATCATATGTAGACATTTGAACACTTGTAGCTTGCATAGATGATACCAAATGTTGATTCCAAGCCTCCAACATTGCGACTTTTGTCTCTTTTATTAAGTAAAGATTGATATTGGTTGTGAAGGCTACTTGCTCCATGACCAATCAACCTTCGACAATATCCTAACAAACCATTCTCACCCTTACATAGAAACTTTATTAGGCTGGTCAATCCATGAAATTGAGGAGTTTGACAAGTTTGTGGATCTATTGGATATATTTTCCCTTCTAATCACAAATCCATATGTGCTTTTCCTTGATTTTGAAGAGCTACTAAATCACTTTTACTTGCCAAGGAGGATTCATTTCTCTTTAAAAATGGTGCATTCTCTGCATCTATTTGAAAATGGATATCCACCTTTTTTAAATTCTGAGCAGCTTGCGTGATTTCATGCACTTTCCACCTAATATAATATAACATTGACATCAATAAATAATATACAAACATGACATGTTTCAGAAGAGTATCAAACCAAGCAAAAATGAAAACCCCAATTGCATGCAAAATGTAATGATTAAAATCTATAAATTCAAAAAAAACATTTATTTATCATCAAACACTGTTAAACTATGTGAATGAACAATACCTCACAGGAATCTTTGAAGAAAAAATGTGATCAAACTTGTCCTCCTCAATGGTCCCTCTTGTAATCCCAGATGCTGAAATTGATGGATTTTCCTCCAATACTAATTATATGCTTCCAAACAACTCAAAATCTATTTCTAACCATCTTCTGTAAAAAAACTCAATAGTAAGAGTGTATCTTTTAAAACAAAAAAATCTTTCTTCCTCTTTAAATCATGTATTAAAAGAAAACAATAAAATTACCAAAACAAACTATAAATTAACTACTTCTTCAAAGTTACATCATAAAATCTTACCTGAATCTCCATGCAAGTTGCTCTGATAGACCCTGATTTGAGTTGAAAGCTAAAAACATTCTAAACCTACATGAATGAATAGTACCTGATTCTTGGAGCAAGATTCTTTGAAAGAAAAATGTGATCAAACTTGTCCCTCCCAGTGGTTCCAAATGTGTTCCAGGATTGATGAAGTTGATGGTTCTTTCTTCAAAACAAATTATATACTCCCAAACATCTTGAAATCTATTTCAAGCAATATTTTGTAGAAAACCATTGATAGTAAGAGTGAAAAAGACTCATTTCTCATGGAATTTCTTACAAAACAAACAAAAATTTCAACGTTTTCAAACCATGAAATAAAACAAAACAACACAACTACACAAAATGAACTACAAACTAACTGTCTCTTCAAAGTTACATCATTAACAAACAAATCTCGTCATAATCACTGTGTTGCCTTGTTCCAAAGATTATCTCACTTGAACCTCCATACAAGGTGTCTGGATGGACCCCAAACCTTCACAAATGGTTTGAAATCATGCACCCTTAGAGATTGTAGCAGGGAAAGTAACTAGTATTGAGAGATGGGCAAAAGAAAGATTGATTCTCATGCGTCAGCCAACTGCAATGCCTGAAAGTCAATCTTCTTTGATCCTTTCTCTAAGAATCTCATCCAGTAGCTCCTTCTAAGATCTAAACACGTGCATCATTCATGGCTCGCTCAGAACATTGGTTGCCTTGTCTTCTTGAATGAAATGATTTCAGATCATGGGAGAATCTCAGATGAGAGACGAAGTGGCAAGATTTGAAGAAGAAGCACCCAAAATAGAGAAAGAAGAAGGTAGGTTGAATCTCATTCAAAAATATTGAACGTTTTGAAAGAATGAGAGTGAAATGGGAGGGAAATACAGGTAGAGAAGAGAAGTGACGAGATTTTGGCATGAGAGTCCATCCCATGAGAGGGAGAATAGAGAAAGAAGCTTCTCGCTCAAGAGCCAGCAGGAAATTTGAAAAGAGGGCTGGAGTAAATAAAAATTCGAAATGGTGCTCAAAAATGAGGGGGAAGCAAGAGGAATGAGAGAGAATGAAAGGAGTGTGGTAGTTGGATGGAAGGATTTGGTTTCAGGTTAAATGGTTCAAGTTTGGTTGAGAAACTAGGTTTCTCACTTTGGTTATAGTTAAAAGATGTGATGGGAGAGTTGAGGCAGGAAGTGGGTGCTCCACCTCATTGTTTGGGCCATTGAATAAAGAAATAGAGAAGTCAGGCCACAATATTTTATTGGGTTTTATTCACCTTATTCTTCCATGTCACCAGCCCAAGTGCTCCCTTATAGGGCCCTTTTTGAGTCCAAATTTTTTTGTAATGTCACATCATCAACCACATCAACATGCCATGTCAGCATCGACCCACTACCACATCATCACTGACACTAGAGTACACAATCATAGGCCATGTCATCAATTGAATTCCTTACATTCAATAGTCCCAGGCCAGCAGGTCATCAATCCACTATGACCCAACTGTGCCATGTGGACCACCCTATTGACATTTAGAGCTAGCATGTCAACCAGAGTACTACGTGTACCATATTTTAGGTTGCATTGTGGGTGATAAATACCCCTATTTAAGCTCATAATTTTTTCATTGCACACTTGTTTCTGCCCCTATTTAAGGAGTTTATTAGGATAGGCACTGTAGTATATCCTTTTTAGTTATATACAACTTATGCATGCTGTCACACTGTTTAACATGCAAGAAAATGTTCAAACCCCTCTTAATATATATACATGGGTAGTTTTAGTATCATATTTCCCACAAAATCCAAACAAGTATAAGTTTTTGTGTTGATTGAGACATATCAATAAAATAGAAAAAGAAAATTCAAATTAATTTAAGTATAATATTAAGATGCAAGGTATTTGTAAGTACTCTAATCATAAAGAAAATACATTTTGAAGACTTGTTTACAGCCCTCCCTCTTTTCCTCCCTCTCTAGCGCCCCCCCATCCCCCTGCTCCTTCAAGTCCACCCTAAACACACACTCACAACAACAACAACAACAACAACACCCCCCCCCGTCCCACCCAAAGGAAAAGAACCACAACGAAATTTCCCTACCCCCTAACTTATAAACTTAAACCACACCTTCAAAAATCCCCCCTCCCTTACACTCACATGATATGAATCCCCCTTGCATCAAGATAATTCAATGAATACACATGTATTTGCTATGTGAATTCCTATCCTCTCACTACTCGCAAACCTCTACCCCCTCCCTTACAATCCCATGATACCATAAGTAGTCCTTGTGAATCCCACTTGCATCAATATAATTCAATGAATGCACACATGTATTTGCTATGTGTATTCCTCTCCTCTCACTACTCGCAAACCTCTGCAAGTTGCTTGACCACTCAAGGTCCCTACCTCTCCACACACACAACAATCATTACTCTCCACTATGAGCCTATGTACACTTTAACCTCAAGGTAACTCAATGAATGCACATGTATGTAGTATGTGTATGCATCTCCTCTTAGTGCTCAACTACCAACATCATGGCTCATCACAATGCTATGATGAGGCACCCATCCTAGCATACAAACAAAATCATAGGTGATTAGCTAAATGAACTCTCCACTAGAGACAAGTGGAGAGAGAGTCCGCCACCAACATTACAATGAGGGGGAGAGAGAGAGAGAGAGAGAGAGAGAGAGAGAGAGAGAGAGAGAGAGAGAGAGTAGGGTTGGCCCTCCCTTCAAAAGGTGGAATGTATAAAAGGCCAAAATCTCATCATTTTTGTTCTTTATTTGAATTTCCCTCCCATTTCACTTTCATTCTTTCAAAACTTTGAACATGATGTGGCTTCTTCTAGTTCTATCTTGGGCACTTTTCTTCCAAATCCTGCCACTTCTCTCTCATCTAAGATTCTCTTGCGATCTCAAATCATTTTCAAGCATAAACTCGAGGCAATCAATGTTCTAGATGAACCATGAATACTAGACAAGATTCTTTGAGAAAGGATGATAGAAGATTGATTTTCAGGCACTACACTTGCTTGTGTATGAAAATCAATCTTTCTTTTGCCCATCTCTCAACACTGGTTTGTAAGGGAGCATGATTTCAAAAATCAATCTTTCTTTTTGCCATCTCTTAACAAATGGTCTATAAGGGAGCATGATTTCAAAGATCTAGTGAAGTTTTGGAATCTATCCAAGAAGTTTTAATGGAGGTTGAGGTGAGATATCCTTTGGAACAATGCAAGATAGTGGAGATTTTAAAATTTAAAGAGCTTTTCAAGTTGTGGGATCTATCCAAGTAGCTCTTATGGAGGTTGAGGTTGGAGCAGCATGATTTCAAAGAGCTTGTGAAGTTTTGGGATTTATCAAAATATATTTCATGGAGGTTGAGGCGAGATATCCTTTAGAACAATGCAAGACAGTGGAAATGACAAGATTTTAAATTTAATGATGCAACTTTGAAGAAACTATTACTTTGTACTTTGTTTTGTGTAGTTGTGTTGTTTTCTATACTACAATGTTTGAAAAGGTTGAAAGATTTGTTTGTTTTGAAAGAAATTTCATGAAAAGTGAGCTTGTAGGCTTTCTTACAAGAAAAAATGGTACAACAGTAAAAGAGCAGTCACTACAATCTTACTATGTATAGTTTTTTACAAAAGATTGTTTGAAATAGATTTGGAGATGTTTGGTAGCATATGATTTGCTTTGAAGCAAGATCCATCAACTTCAGCCTCCTCGAATACAAGAGGGGCCACTGAGGAGAACAAGTTTGATCACATTTTTTCTCCAAAGATCCTTGTTTTAAGAATCAGGTACTATTCATTCAATTCTTTTTAAATTTTATATGTGATAGTTAACAATGTTTGTAGTATTCAAATGTGGTTTGTGTTGTTTATTTATGATTTATGAAGTCAAGTATGCCTCTAAATTTGCTAAATGCAAGTAAATTTATTTATTTTTTCTGTGATATTAGTTTTGTTTTTTATGACTTTACCATGTATATGTGCTGTGTTATTGCTATTCATTATTTTTTAAAGCATGTTTGATATAGTTTGTTTTAAATTCTAATTTATTGAATTATTTAACTATGTTTGCGATATTGAATTATTTTATGTAATCTACTAAGTTAATTGTCTTACTACGCTTTTGTTTATTATTTATGTGATATGTGTATGTGGTATTAGTTTTGTTTATTGAATATATATGTTGTTTGTTGATGTCAATATTTTATTATGTTAGGTGTAAAATGTAAGAAACCATGGAGGCTCTCAAGAAAAAGAAAAACGTGGACATCCATTTTCAAATTGATGTAGAAAATGCACAATTTCTAAAGAGGAATGAATCCTTCTTAGCAATTGAAAGTGATTTGATAGCTCTTCGAGATCAAGGAAAAACACATATAGATTTGTGGTTGGATGGGAAGATATATCCAGTAGATCCACAAACTTGTTAGGCCCCTCAATTTGATGGGTTGACCATCTTAATAAATTTTCTTTGTAAGGGTGAGAATGGTTTGTCAAGATATTGTAAAAGGTTGATTGCTCATGGAGCAAGGAGACTCCAAAACCAGTATGAATCTTTGCTTAACAAAAGAGATAAAAGGATTGCAATGTTAGAGTCTTAGAATCAGCATTTGGTATCATCTATGCAAGCTACAAGTGTTCAAATGGTTGCAAAAGAAAAATGGTATGATGGTATAGAGAATAAAAATCAAGAATTACGAGAAAAGGTTCAAACATTAGATGCTCAGTTGGGACAGCACACTATAAATGTAATTCACTTATAGACACAAAACACATCTCTTAAAGATGAGATTAAGAAATTGAAAAAAAGATTAGCATTCATGAAGGATAGTCCTATGGGTCCAAGACTTCATAAGATTAAGTTGCGTCCAATTGACAAAATATCCAAGAAAAGTGGTCATTGGAAGCATTGAGTGAGAGCTTGCAAGACCGATTCAAAACTTTTGTTTGTCCATGATGAACACTCCGGTGTTATGGGTGAAGTGTTTACAAAAAAAAAAGTTAGAGTCTGCTATACAACATCCCAAATTCAAAAGTAAAAAATTAGAGATAACATCTAAGCCAATGAGCAAAGTTGTGGAGCAATTCAAAACCAACCGAGGTTGATAAGGCAAGGCATGCTCTCAATTTGGGTGTACTTGATGTAGTTGGTGAGCCTCAGCATGTATGTAGTATGCTAACTGTGAAAGGGAAGGCTATAGAGTCAAAAGAATTGGAACTCACAGTCAACAACACTTTGTGATGGATGTTCAAAGAGTTTTGCAGGTGATGGTGAAGTTTTATGATATGCTTGTGGAAGAATGCAATGCTCAACTAAAGATTGTACTGAAGCTTGATGAAAGTGAGGTTATCAAAGGTCAAAAATTAGAAAGAGTCAGTTTGACATTGATGAATAGAATACTGGATCTTCAAGTTGATCTTGATGATGCAAGGTAGTTGAATGTGCAATCAAAACATGAGATTTGGTGGTTGGATGCATTTGAGGTACCATAGAAATTTGAATTTTGATTTAGGTAATGAAAAATTTTGATTTAGAATATTTTAAAATAGAATGTGAATCGGTTTTGTAGGTTCCAAAGGAGCCACATTCAATTTTGAAGTGGTTCTTTGACTAGACCGATATCCCAAGTGTGATCAAAGGTCATAACAATGGTGAGCTGCTTGAAGTTGAGAGCTATGGTTTCTACTATATAGAATGGCATCTAGCCCCACCACCGCTGACCTCAAGGTTATTAAATGTATGTTTAATGTGGCACATGGAGAAAATACAAGGCATCCTTGTCTATTGTGCATGCAAACAAGAGTACCATTGCAGGCAAGTAAAAAGAACCAAAAGCAATGGTTTTGTGAACTTGCAAAGATCTCGATTAGACACTAAGGCACCGAATCGTGATGTTCCAGGAAAAGATCCATCATGGAGCCCAATCCTTGAAATTCCTCTTGAGAGAGTACACATTTGTGCCCTTCATGCTGTTGTCAAAATAATTGAAAAGCTGGTGTACCTGTATATCATTGATGCATATAACTTAAAGCCCAACAAGAAAGCGAGAGGATGATTGCAAGAATTAAAAAGCTACTTTTAGATATGGTACTACACTCTGGGAAAGTCAAGATTATAAAAGATGAGAAAAGATCTAGAAAAATAGGCAATGTCCTTGTAAGGCAAGTTTTGGCAGTGTAAAGGCTTTAAATTTCTTATTGCAAAGAAAAAGAATAATAGGCTCAAACGTGCTGATGAGTTTGATGTATGGCAAAAGCTACACAGTGCCTATTTTGTGAATCATTTCACACAATACATGGTAATCTCTAACTTACATGTTAAGATGTACATATTGATTGGTCCCATACTTATTAATTTATTTTCTTGTTTTGTAGCACATTTTGTATGCCCATGTACCATACATGGCATGGCATTATGGAAGCATTGGAGTGTGGTCCACTCAAGGCATGGAAAGATTGCATTGGCAAGTGCATTATGTGTATAACAGAGCGACCCAACATGGAGGTGATAGAACTAAGTGAGCTCGATGATTCGACTGGTTCATCAATGGTACACGTGTATTGAAATAAGAGCACTTGCAACACTAGCATTCAAAGAGTCCTCAGTGTCCCATGCACTGTAAGACGTTAATGCTGAGCGCAGAAGAAGAATATACAATTCATCAAATGCAAGAAAAAATCATGCAAGGTGGTGTGTAACCCGTCACACAAAGAAGGGTACACATGGATGGAGTTAGATGAAATTGATGGTGTTGACTCTTCCAATGTGGAGGCACATTCATAAATTCAAAATTTATTTGTAAATTTAGTTATGTGACGTGCAGCAAGTAAAGTCAATGTATTAAGGCTACTAAAGGAAAATTTTCAGTTGTATGATGTAAATTATAGGTTTCCAGCTTTGGGTTGTGCTAATTCTACGCTTTTGGAGTTTATGTTGAAAACAAGTATTTTTAAAAATTAGTGTTTTGGGACTTGTATAAAGTAAAGGAATTGTCCTCCCTCCCTTCCTCCCCCCTCCTCCCCTCTCCTCCCCTCCCTTACCTTTCTCCTTCCCTCCCACCCCTCTCCTTACTTTCCTTCCCTAAACCATATAGCCTAAATCTTGATCCCTAAAGCTTAATCCCTATAGCCGAAACCCTAATTCCTATACTCTAAATCCTAATCCCTATGACCTAAATCCTAAAACCTATACCCTAAACCATATACCCTATATTCTAAACCCTAATCCCTGTAGACTACCCTATACCCTATGCTATAAAACTTAAACTAAAACCTAATCCCTATACCGTAAACCCTAAATTGTATACTATATACCCTAAACCCTAATTCCTATACCCTTAACCCTAAAACCTATACCCTAAATCCTAGATCCTATACCCTTTACCCTAAATCCTATTCCCTATAGCCTAAACCCTAAACCCTAAACCCTAAATCATATGCTCTAAATCATAAACCCTATACCCTAAATCTTAATCCCTGTAGCTTATACCCTAAACCCTAATCTCTATAACCTAAACCATAAACCCCATACCCTTTATGCTATACCCTATATCCTAAACCATATGTCCTAAATCATAAATCCTATACCCTATGCCCTAAACCTTGATCCCTATAACCTATACCCCATACCTTAAATACTAAACCTTGATCCCTATAGCCTAAACCCTAATTACTATACCCTAAAACCTATACCCTAAATCATATACCCTAAACCCTAAACCCTATACCGTATACCCTATATCCTAAACCTTAAGCCAAAACATAGTATTTGAGATGTGTTATTCGATCGCGCACGTATTCGATGGGCACAGTGCTTTGCATACACGTCAATACAATGTATGTTAAAGAAAGTGCAAAGTATCATGCCCATTGGATATGCTTTGGATGGTCAAAGTCGCCACAAACCTATTTTTTCACCAAGTGTAATGCATGATCGCCAAAAAAATGTATTTGAGGTGTGTTATTCGAACACGCACATAACCGGTGGACATGATACTTTGCACACACATGAATCCAACCTATTTTGATGCATATACAAAGTCTTTTGCCCATTGTATATGATTTGGATGGTCAAAGTCACCACAAACCATGTTTTCTACCAAGTCTTATGCACAACTACCAAAAAATAGTATTACAGGTGTGTTATTCAAATGCACACATACTTGATGGGAATGATACTCTTCACTCATGTCAATACAACCTATGTTGAGGTATGTGCAAAGTATCGTGCCCATCGGATATGATTTGGATGGTCAAACTCGCCACAAACCCCATTTTTCACTAAGTGTTATGCACAACCGCCAAAAAACGCGCTCCGAGGTGTGTTACTCAAATGCATACATACCCAATGGGCACAATACTTTGCATGTGCATTAGTAAAATCTATTTTGAGGTGTGTGCAAAGTATCGTGCCCATCAAATATGCTCTAGATGGTCAAAGTTGCCTCAAACCCTGTGTTTCACCAAGTGTTATGGACAACCGCCAAAAAATAGTATGAGGTGTATCATTCGAATTCTCTCATACACTATGGGCATGATACTTTTCACATGGATCACTACAATTGATGTTGAGAGGGGTGCAAAATATCGTGTCCATCGGATATGCTTTGGATGGTCAAACTCGCCACAAACACCATTTTTCACCACCACCACCATTTTTCACCAATTGTTATGCACACCCACCAAAAAATAGTTATTGAGGTATAAATTATTCGAATGCATTCATCCTCGATGGGCACGATTCTTTTAACACATGTTAATATAACCTATTTTGAGGTTCATGAAAATTATCATGCCCATCGGATATGCTTTGGATGGTCAAATGCGCCACAAACCCTATTTTTCACCAAGTGTTATGCCCAACTACCAAAGAATAGTATTTGAGGTGTGTTATCCAAATGAAATCATACCCAATGGGCATGATACTTTTTATGTGAATCAATACAACCTATGTTGAGGTGTGTGCAAATTATCGTGCCCATTGGATATGCTTTGGATGGTCAAAGTCACCACAAACCCCATTTTTCATCAAGTGTTATGCTGCACAACTGCCAAAAATTGTATTTGAGGTGTGTTACTTCAAATGTGCACATATCGGATGGGAAAAAAACTTCACATGTATCAATCAAACTTTTTTGAAGCCTGTGAAAAGTATCGTGCCCATCGGATATTCTTTGGATGGTCAAACTCACCACAAACCCCACTTTTCACCAAGTGTCATGCACAACTGTAAAAAAATACTCTCTGAGGTGTGTTATTCAAATGCACAAATACTCGATGGTCCATGATACCTTTCATGTAAATAAATACAATATATCTTGAGACATGTGAAAAGTATTGTGCCCATCGTACATGCTCTGGATGGTCAAAGTCACCAACCCCGTTTTCCATCAAGTGTTATGCACAATCGCCAAAAAAGAATATTTGAGGTGTGTTATTCGAACGCGCACATACCCGATGGGCACGATAATCTTTACTCCTATCAATACAGCCTATATTGAGCCATGTACAAAGTATCATGCCCATCATATATGCTCTGGATAGTCAAAGTCGCCAGAAACCCCATTTTTCACTAAGTGTTATGCACAACCACCAAAAAATAGTATTTGAGGTCTGTTATTTGAATACGCTCATACCCTATGGGCATGATAATTTGCATGTGCATCAATAAAACCTAATTTCAGCCATGTACAAAGCATCATACCCATTTGATATGCTCTAGATGGTCAAACTCGCCACAAACCCCATTTTTCACCAAGTGTTATGCACAACCGCAAAAAACCATGTGTTATTCAAACACGCATATACTTTACAGGAACAATACTTTTCACGTGTGTAAATATAACATATTTTGAGCCATATGCAAAGTATCGTGCCCATAGGATATGGTTTGGATGGTCAAAGTTGCCACAAGCCTCGTTTCCCACCAAGTGTTATGCACAACTTCCAAAAAATAGTATTTGAGGTGTGTTACTCGAATGTGCACATACCCGATGGGCATGATAATTTGCACTCATGTAAATACAACCTATGTTGATGCCTATGTAGGGTATCATGACTATTAGATATGCTTTGGATTGATCCGATGGGCACGATACTTTGCACTCCTATCAATCCAACCTATGTTGATGCCTCTACAAAGTATCGTTCCCATAAGATATGCTCTGGATGGTCAAAGTTTCCACAAATCCCATTTTCCACCACGTGTTATGCACAACTGGCAAAAAATTAGTATTTGAGGTGTCCTATTCAAATGCACACATACCTGATGGGAACGATACTGTGTGCAGGCATCAATCCATAATATTTTGAGGTGAATTCAAATTATCGTGTCCATAGGATATGCTTTGGATGGCCAATGTCACCCAAACCCTCTCTCCCCCTTTCCCTTCCCCTCCCCCCCCTCTCTCTCTTCCCCCCCTCCCCTCTCTCCTCCCCTTCCATCTCCCGTCCTCTCTCTCTCTCTCTCTCTCTCTCTCTCTCTCTCTCTCTCTCTCTCTCTCCCTCCTCCCCTCTCTCCTCCCCTTCCATCTCCCGTCCTCTCTTTCTCTCTCTCTCCCTCTCCCTATCCCCCCCCCCTCTCTCTCTCTCTCTCTCTCTCTCTCTCTCTCTCTCTCTCCCTTCATTTTTTAGATTTCTTGTTGCCACGATAGTGTAAGAGCTACCCTACCCTCTTGTCCCTCTCTTGTCCCTCTCCCTCTACCCTTCCCCTCCCCTCTCCCCCCCCCCCCCCTTCCCTTCTTTCCTTCCCCACAACAATGCAAGGGGTTGCAAAAAACAAAAAGGCTACCACGGAGTGTGAGAGCTACCTTACCCTCCCTTCCCTCTCCTCTCCCTCTCCCCCTTCACTCCCCTCTCTCCCCCCCCTTACCTTGTTTCCTTCCCCAAGCCTTGCCCCTCTTTCCCCCTCCATTCCATGTCTCTCCCCCTTCCCCTCCCTTATCCTTCTTTCCCTTTCTTGCCCCCTCCATCAAGATGTGTCATTTGAAGGTGTGTGCTTCACTCAGTGCAAACACATCTTAAAAAACCTTTGTAAGGTGTTTATCGGCACTGTTATGAAGTTCTTTGAGATTATAACATTGTTGCTTTTTAAAACCCTGAAAGGTGTTTATTGGTAGCGTTAGTAAGTCTTGGAGATTTTAGAGTTCCAAAACTCTGAAAGGTGTTTATTAACATCGTTATTATGTCTTGGAGATTTTAGAGGACTCTCATGGTAAATTAATCTCATGCATGGACCTTAACTACACACACACACACACACACACACACACACACACACACACACACAGATGTATGTATGCATGCAGGCACACACACGCACACACACACACACACATACATACATACATACATATCTAACAAGTTTGTCCATGGATTTAAATTATTTTTTTATATTTAAGTTATTAACAAGTTAAGGAAAAGTTAGACTCTTAAATGCGAATTCTTAAAAAATAAAATTTGTACTAGGATTTTTGCAATACAGAGTAATGTAAAAATTATTTTCTTAGGTTTTGCATTATTAGTACAAAATGATAGTGTAAGTAAAAAAACTTTTTATTCCAAAAGGGTAGTGCCACTTTTTGGTTTGGGAAGTATATTTTCATAAATTAGATTTTTTCAATAGAAATTTAAGTACAAAAATTAATTGGGACTGTGCCCCAGTCACGTTAGATTTCATTATTTTAATTTTATTTACTTTAAAAAGCTCACAAATTTGGCATACTTTTTGGTTTTAATTTGTTTCTTCAATAGTGGTCTTTTTGTAAAATTTTGTTGAGGCTTAGGAGAAAAATGCCATCTCCCTTTGCATGCACGCACGCACATGCACGCGCGCACACACACACGCACGCATGCACACACAATTTTAATTAAGTGTTTATTTAGTTAATTTCATCTTTAATTAATTTACTCCTCCTTTAAATGTAACTTTAGTCTATTGGTACCTGTCCTTTTAAACTAAGTTAATGCATTATTTATTAGTGCTTTCCTTTGTGAAATCATTACATGTGGATCTAGAATGGCAACTCGGCTACTTTCTAGCTAGGCTTCCCCCCTACGTCATCTTGTACTGGACATACATTACTCATAGGTCATGCATTGGTCTCTATACCATGGGTAGCCAAATGAGGGATTGAGGTGTCCTTCATGATGTAGTGGGACCTCAAGGTTGGCATGGAACCTGTTATGCCTTTGATTTGGAGATGCACAGATGCAAACTACTCTCCATCTAAACCCCCCTTGAAATGTCAAAAGCTAGATATAGCCACATAGGCTCCTTCTCACAAGAGAGATCCATTTCCTCAAGTCCCTTATCCATGAGCTAGACACTAGTGAGTTAGAAGATGCACATAGACTCCACAACCGTGCACAAAATAAGCCACATTACCTGATTCATTGCTAGGAGCTTCAAAGGGAAGTGGTTGGGAGATTGGTAGATTTCCTTCTTATGCAGAAGCATATGTTTTCAGCTGTGGAAATCTCCTGGTGCCACCATCTTTTACTAGGGAGAGGCCTAGAAGTGTGGTCTCTCACAGTAGGCGGGAATCTACATCTTGGCTTCACAAATAGTGTCAGCAGACATTTCAAGCCAAGGAGAGCAATTCACAAGCAGGGTAGTTTGGATGGGTATCACCATTGGGAATTCTAGAATAGGCATCTTGAATGTCTATGCTCCTGTGTGTAGATAATAGTGCCCTGCCTTCTTGAGACATTTGATGGAGTGTCTTCTAGATGTAGACTCTTGGATTGTTGGAGGGTGTAGAGATGCTAGGGATAGAGAGAAGCAGTCTATCTTTACGGTATGTAGCAAAGATCCCTAGAGAGAGGCAACCTTAGATTCTCTAGGCTTCTAGATAGCCTTAGTTTTTTGTCAATCAGTGCAGGCACAATTGTCTCTTAGAGATGCTAGACCGTTTCTGTGTGGGAGGCTAGGCTCTGCATAGGGGTGGAGCCATTATTATTTTGGCAGGTGCCACGATGTCAGAATCATTCCCCAGCAATTTTGTAGCTCAAGCAGCCTTGAGGGGGGCTTCTCTAGAAGGGGATTTGTATCCCTGACTCATTGGGATGCATGGGTAGCAGAGGCCATTCAGAGGAGTAATGAAGAGTCATTACTATATATCACAGAGTTTCTTGCATCCATGGATCCCGATATGCCACATGCTTGGAACATCAAGGATGATGATTGTGTTATTGCCAAGGTTCCCCAAGGTAAAAGGATGGAAAGAAAGATGAGCAAAGAGCACAGGGAGAAATTCAAGAAGTTTTGTATCCTCAATAGTCTCGAGATACAAAAATGAAGAGGTCAAAGTAGAAAGAATAAATGAGAGGGTGATATTTAGAGTCATGCACAAGCGAAGGAAACCGTAACCACCAGACCTTGCTTTTCTCCCCAGATACATGTCACATGATTGGCTACAAGAAGCTCTTCATAAAGTTGAAGATGATGGAGAGGACATAACCGATCAAGAGCGGGAGCTTGCAGTCTGATGTATGCCACATAAAAGTTTCTTACCTTTCTACTTAATTTGGGCACTATGGTCACAATCGCTACAAAATCCTCATTGTTTTAATCATGTTCTTTTGTAGCACAAAAAGTGCAGCGCATTATGGTCACATGGACGACATTTTTGTGTGGAACACATCGATTCAAGGAGAGTCACATATGATTGTGGGGTCATGGCTAGCCTCGTACAAGATAGCTGAGCAAGTGCTTCTGATACCAATGTTCTCTCCTTGTAGTTAGATTATTGTGGGACCATACGTGCTTAGGGGGTTTACCTCATAAAATTTTAGTGTACCACATGCATTCAAAAGGAGGTTTATTTTAATTTAACTTTTTGAAAAATTTTAATAGGTTTACAAAAATAGGAGGTGTTTTTAAATTCAACTTTAGAAAAAAATAACTTAGTTCATAAGTAAAGAGGGGTGTTTTTATTGGGGGAACATTTTAGTTGAGGGATTTTTTAGATACCCTTGAACGCACGTGATGCATAGGGTTTCTAAGTAGTGCACCCCTCGAGCATACGTGACATCTATGAAGTTGATTTTAGATGATTTAGTATTTTCATTTTTGATGTCAAATGGTTAAGAACTATCTACAATGGTCCCAATGCTAGAGTCAAGAGAGACATCAGTGGTTTCTTCACCATTGACTCCACCAGACTTTGGATCGATGAAAGTGATACTTTTGTTCTTCTAGAGCATTAAATGAATAGGTACATACTAATGAATTGATTAAAAGCTAAAATCTTAGTTTTCAAACAATTATTGGTAGATGTTCATATATATGTATTTATATACTTAAGAATAAATTAATATAATTAATGGCATTTATTTCGCATCTTCAACGTAGGTGGTCTTTCATACATATCGTTTGGATCCAAGGTGATGGTACGTGGTCCAAGTTACTCCTCGAAGCAAACATATTTTTGAAGAAAGGGATGTGGATACGGAGATGCCGCCAATAGATCCAACTAATGATGCTAATGGATCTAGGGAAGATGTAATTTTAAAATGCATGCAGCACAATTAGAAAAGCAAATGCCTTATATAACGAACCACATATACATAGACGAAATGGGCTGGGAAGAAGGTGACAGTAATGACACTGTAATGGAGGAAGGTGGAGATCACGACATTGGGGAAGAAGAGGGACAATTAGAGGGTGAACTAGAGGATCAAGTCTTAGGTATAAACACAATAGAGGATGATGATGTAGGTGATCAATTGTACGTAAACCTAGAGATATAATTATTTGGCGTGCAAGTCTTGACTCAAGACGAAGCAGTTCATGTAAACACTACTGATTGATTGCTTTAACATTGACGAGGATTCCTATCTTTGGCCCTCTCATTTTTATAGTGGCATTTTGTACATTTGTATGTTAAATTCACCATCAATATATGAGTTTTTTAATCTCAATGTTACTTGTGCCCAAAAATTATTTTGGGTCCCCTCAAAAAAGACATCCTGCAAAGGTTGGTATGGAAAATTTAACCCCGAATCGATATTAATGTCCGTGACAGAGTCGATGCAGGTGTCAATATAGTAGTCGATATAGGCATCGGTATATACCGACTACTATACTGACACCTATACCGATTAACATACCATCGTCAATACCATTATTAAAAATAAGAGCTCATTTTGGGGCAAATTTTGGGCCTTTTAGCCCAGAAGGAAAATAGCCCTCCACCAATCGAAGGAAGGCCAACATAATGTTGGAAAAAATCATAAAAACAAAAGAAAAAGAAATACTGCCAAGTTTGCATTCAATGAGGATGCTTGAGTTACTTTATCATACCTGACATACGGTGCAATGGTATTTTTGACATCACCGGCATGTCCAAAGTGGGCCAAAACCCCCAGAATGACTTTTGAAATCCTAAAAACGGGCAACCAATCAAATTGCTTTCATTTGTAGAGCTAGTTGATCGGGCCTCCGGGGTTCCGTTTCAAAAGTCATTCCGAGGGTTTGGCTCGCTTTGAACGCACTGATGATGTCCAAAATACCAAATTCTGTACTGTACATCAGTGGGATTATGTCATATTTTATTGTTTTTGAGGAAATAAAAATGAAGAAATCGTGAATTTCTCTTAGGGCCCCAAAATGAGCTCCCTTTTTTCCTAATGCGACACTTCCCCACACCCGTGAGCCATGCCGACGATTTTTGTACCCGTCATAGGCACGCCCGCGAATCATCAGTAGAAAGCATCAGTAAGCTACTCGTGTGCTGTAGTGAGGCTCAATTTGTGAGTCTCAAACTTATTCTACAGATTCTATTTCATGCAAGACAGATGTCGACCAAACTTCTCTCTTCAAAAGATTCTATTTCATGAAAGATAGATGTTGAGCAATTTACCTTTTAGTTGGAAAATAAGTTTGGATTTTGAACTCTTAAGTCTAAAACAAGCTAGTACAAGTACTCGTCATGAGTACTTTCTTAAGTAGGCTTTGCTAAACAAAAATGGTCCTAAACATGAATAGATGATTAGTTTGCAACACTTGCAATGGGAGCCGCCACATAGAGCCTTTGGAAAGTTTGAGTGCTATAATTCAACCCCTTGCAAATGCAAAAAGGATGTGCAAACTCTATGGTGTGGGGGGGAGTGATGCAAAAAAAAGAGCACATGATGTGCTCGACAATATTAAGTTCATTATTTCAATGTTATGCACCATTAGAGTACAGGATGATGATGCTATGAGTTAGAGTAGAGAGAGAGAGAGAGAGAGAGAGAGAGAGAGAGAGAGAGTACTAGAATAGAAAATAGTCAGTTAAGGCATGGAGTGTCCAAAATCTTTTGAGAGGACAATTTTTTTGCAAAAAACCAGTGCGCCTTGCAAGGCAGTGCTAACAAAGCATGCCTCTATATTCTTGTGAAGCTTTTTCCAACACCACCACATTTGAGAACTTCACTTCAATTACATTGAACCTCTATAATTTGCTTTAAAAAAGAAATTGAAAATGTGAAAATATATTTTCTCTTCCACAATGTAAAACTTCGAACAACACTTCCATCGAACCTCATGAAAAAGAGAAAGACTAGTGTCGAATCGTAAAGTCCATAACATCATCGACATGATCAACATGATCGACATGACCAAAGTGATCGACGCAATCGACACGAAAGATTCGAACAACACCAGCTTGATTAAAGTAAGTTTAATACCCTATTTGATTGAATTACGTTCATCAAAGAACATTACCAATGGCTTTGTGAAAGTCTAGTATTGTGACCCCAAAAAGAAACTGTGTGAGTGTATGTGTGTGTGTGTGTGTGTGTGTATGTGTCGCTTGGATCGCTGGTATATGATTCATGCTCAGTAGTATGCTGATTTTACATGCCATATTTAAAGCATGTTGAATTTCAGAATATGATACGGGCTGCGCTGGCTCCATTTCGTGGGCATGCAGAGGTGGACATTGATTTTGCCTGGCATGCACTAGTGACTCGCCTTCAAGGGGTGATAGAGGTTTATGGTCGAGGTTATATGGCTGTTCTTAGATGCCAGGTGGCTTGGGCAAAGCAGTGTATCAATTCTCTTGCTGATTTTAGTCAGGATAATGTGTTATCTTATTCTCAGGAACAGGATCTATGCCATGCCAAACATATACTTGCTCTCAATGATAGCAGGCAATTACATAAGTGGCAAACTAGAGCCAGGATCAAACCTTATTGGACAAGGGATGTTCTTCTAAACTATTTTACAAGAATTTGCATGCTTCCAGGAAAAATCAGTCTATCCATCGTCTTAAAACCCCCAATGGTGTGTGGACCCAGACCTCCTCTCAGTTGCAGGATATTTGTGTTCACCATTTCCAGCAGCTCTTCGGATCCCCTCCTCCTCCTTCCCAAAATATCATGCAGGCTCGCAAGTGTTTTTTGGATATGGTTCGCCCTATTGTCTCGCCGCAGCAGGCCTTATCCTTGGATGCTCCTTTTCTGCAGGATGATCTTACTGATGCACTTCATAAGCTGGGTAAATCTCGTGCACCCGGTTGGGATGGACTCACTGCTGAGTTTTTTCATACCTTTTGGGATGAGCTTAAGGATACCCTTCTACAAATTATCAATGTGGCTTGGGAACATCAATCTCTCCCTACTTCTTGAAAGCATGGTCTTGTTAAGCTGATACCAAAGAAGCCTTTATGTGAATATTTGATAGACTGGAGACCAATTACCCTTATGCCTGTCATCTACAAGCTTATTTCCAAGATGCTAGTCCATAGACTTAAAACGGTTTTGGATGCTGGATTACATCCCAGACAGTATGGTTTCATTCCACGTAGGCAGATAATGTACAATATAGCCAATGCCATGCTTGGTATTGAGTATGCCAAATACTCCAAGCAGGATGCATTGATTATGCAGGTGGATGTAGCCAAGGCCTTCGATATTGTCCAATGGGATTATATTTCACAAACTCTGAGCCATGGCCCCAAAATTGTTCATGTTATTTATTGGCTCTATGCGGATGCAACAGCCCAATGTCTTTTGGGCAAACACTTTTCTTCTATTTGGCATTTGGGAAGATCGATCCGCCAGGGTTGTCCTCTCAGTGCACTTCTTTATGCGGTGGCTACGCATCCATTGCTTCTTTGTTTGGATCACCTTTTGGAAACTGATTCCTTACATGGTTTGCACATTCCGGGCAGCAAGCCTTTTCTTGCCCAAGCCTATGCTGATGATTCTTTTTTTATGCTCCAAAATACTCCTTCTGATGTTCAAATTCTAATGGACACATTGGTTGATTTTTGGCTTGGCAGCGGGGCTGTTTATTAATTTCAGCAAGTCTAAATTGCTTCCCCTCACTGCTTTCGATTGACATGCATTGTTTTGGCCAGGAGAGATTTTAGATTCACATGCTCTCATTCGCCACCTTGGTTATCCTATTGGCTGGTTTCTATCTCCCAAGCAGCATATGCAATGGTTATTCTCTCGTATGCACAGGAAGCTACATTATTGGAAGTTGCCTACTTGGCCTCTACATGTCCGTCTGCGCATTGTCCAATCTATCTTGATGTCATATGTGCAGTTTTATTTGCCACTTCTTCCGTGGTCCGAGAAAGATACTTGCACATTCATGTCCTATGCCATGGAGATACTTTGGAAAACAAAGAACCATTGTAAAGCCTTGCGCTTACTCAAAATGCACTTGGTTTGTTCGCCCAAGTCGCATGGGGGGCTTAGCATTTTGAATATTCATCTGCATCTCTTAGCGCGAAAGGCTACCCTACTCTCCACTTTCTTTATGCAGGATCAGCCTTGGGCTATTATGCTCGCTACCATGTGTACTACTATGCGATCGCATGTTTACGGACATTGGATTACAGATCATTGGGAAGCAGTTTTAGGCCACTTCTCTGGTAGCATTCCAGGTGCTCCATGTGCTACGGCGCTCATTCGCAATTGGAAAACTGTACTTTCCACTGCTTCTTGGACAGGTCAGCCTTCTCCACAGGGGAATTCCTTTCGCCTTGAAAGTCTACATTGGAGTGCAGTTTTTCCTCCTCCCTTAGCCTTGCGGTATCCCATCAAGGCTTATAATCTAATGAAGACAAGTATTCGTTTTGTGGGAGATGTGGTCGACCAGCAGGGTTATTTCCTTTCCTTTCCTATCGCTTGCCAAACTTATGCTCTTCGTTTACATCGTCGCGCTCTCTGGCATGCTATTGGTCTCATGCTTGCACCTTTTTTGCCGGCCCCTCCTTTGCAGCCTCTTCATCAGCTACAGGATTGGTGTCTCCTTCTGCGCTCCCCTTCTGGAGCTCCTATCTCTCTACAGGACCTTACTTCTCACAGGGTCTATCATGGGCTCTGTTTGGTGCCATGGATTCAAGATCATGGTAATCGACTCTGGCATCTTTCAAAGCCTTTGATTTGGTGGCAACGAACTCTCGAATCTCTTTGGAAAAGTTCTTTGCCACTCAAACAACGCCTTTTCCTCTGGCGTTGTTTGGTTGGAGCTCTACCGGTGGGCACTACTTTGGCTCGTCGCGGCATTGCTTCTTCTCGATGTCAGCACTGTGTTGCTTCATTGGAGACCATCCCACATTTATTATGGTCGTGCTCCACCTCCAGGGATCTTATTCATCGGATTTCGCACTGTCTTTGGCTCCGCTTTCCTCGGTGGTTTTTGGCCGCTTCTATTGGATCTTTGGTTGCACCCCTCCCCGACTTCGCTCGTTTTCCTTGTTCCTCGCCTGGGTCCGTTTCTGGTCATTATGGAGCATTTGGTTGCAGAGGACTCATCTATCATTTGGCTCTGGTTCCTTTGATCCATTTTATTTCTTTCGAGGATCCTTTCGTCAGTCACTTTATGATTGTATTCAACAGGGAGATCTGGATACTTTGGTCTTGGATGTTTTTTTCCATTGCTTTTGACTTTCAAAGGTTGACTCCATCACGGAGTTCACCTTCTGTATTACATAGTCTTTGATAATTTAAGCTGTGGTTTAAAAAAAAAAAAAAAAGTGTGTGAGAGAGAGATCCGAGCTTGTAACCGTTAACATGTGGACTGTGCTTTGTAGCTTTGGAGACAATAACAAATGACTTTGCGGGCAGTTCCCGCGCAATGCGTAGAACCGGTTAACTAGATACACTCACGGTGACCTTTATGCCATAGCCGCAATGACCAGGGAATCCGCAAATGAAGTAGCAGTCTCTTTTCTTGTCCAAGGCTATTAAGTCGTCTCCGCTTGAAAAGGTACTTCTAGGATTCGTGGTAGAGCACTTAGCATAATCCGACTTGGAAACATGAAGCACATCATGCTTCCCTTTGTCATATTTAAATTCTGCAGCAGCTGCAGCGTTCGGCATAACGGGACATCATAGCTAAGTTTAAAGCACAGAAATTAGAGGGAGAGCTCGGGTCGCCAGAGTGAATACGTACCTAGAACGTCTCCCACGTGAAAAGTATGCTTTTTTGTCCAGGCGGAATAGTCCGGAGCAGGCAAGCCCCATACAGCATCGTACACTTGGTGGCATGCGCGATTCTAACGAGGACAAGAAAGAGAGGCAAGGCTATCAAAGCAGAAGACGAAATCACCGTGGTGGTTTGATGGGGAGACTGTACGTGATCATGGACAGCAGACGTCGAAACAGCCTTTGCCACCGACAGCCAACGACGTAGATGCCAGCTAGAGGCAGTACGAAGGCAGCGATGACGGTCTGATGCGACTACAATATAGCAAAGCTGGCGAGTTTTGAGCGTGCAAGACGTGCACTTCTAGACCCAAAAGTAGTAGCTTCCGTTCGTCGCTTCGATTAGGCAATAATATTTAGAAGTATTGAACGTCATCCTGTTTACGAAACTGGTCACCAAGCGCCTCACTTAAAATCCGTCGAGGTCGGTCCCTGAGGCGACGATCTGCACGGTGCACTCTCGGATTAACGACAATTGTTTGACGGAAATCAATGCAGCATCCGTTCGGAAACCCACTCTCACAATGCGACGCTCGCCAAAACGATGCATCACAGCACCACGAGCACATGATGTGCTCCGAGCTTCCTGGCCTTGCCACATGTGCAAGCCTAAGTGAAGCCGATGGCAAATTTGAGAAGCGAATGTTTTTTTCGGCTTTTTGTTGTGGAAATTTTCTGCTCACGCCACGTGAACCCCCGAGTCTTCAGGAGCCGCTAGTGCCTTTTTTGTGTGAGCCACGTGTACCTTGCAGACTGGGCGCAGGTCCTCATCAATCGTCTGTGCCATGTGTACCGCTCATTTCGTCGCACGTGTTGTCGAATCGGTGCGGGGTTGCATGGAAGGAGCTTTGTTTCCAGTGGTGCGTGTTTTGTTGGCTTCGTTTGCATGAATTGGTGATATCCTTCCTAGACCTCGCGTTGATGTGGTTAGGCTCAACGTGCTGCCTTGGTGACATGCTCTACTCTCCTCCTTCGTAGTTGTTTTTGGCCTGTGCGGAGGATTCCCACCTACAATAGACATGAGTCATCCGATCGAAACAACCAGCGAAGACAGCCACAACAAGACAAAGCACCCACAGACGCGCACACAGACACGTTTACTGAACTATAAAAAAAACTTACGGGTGCATCTATTTGCACGTCTATTTTCACGTCTAGAGACCCGCGTCTAACAGCGCGTCTATATGGCAGACAGATGCGTGTATAGACGCACATCTAGACGTGTAAATAGACGCTCTGCTAAAAAATTTTAAAGACAGACAGACGCATCGTAAACGCGTGTATAGACGCATTTATAAATGGTCTTATAGACGCGCAAATAAACGCTTCTCGAGCAGATAGACGCGTATATAGATGCACTGATAGACGCGCTACATAATATTTTTTTTAAAATTTACAGAATGTTGTGTATATTGTGTATGCTATATAGTTACAAGAATCCCATTTCCACATTGTGTAATTCAATTCTTACAGCCAACCGCATTTTAATTACAATTCCAAATAAAACATTACAACTCCAAAACGCAATAAAATTGAAAGCTCAAAAAGTGCTTGTATGTACATATAGCACGAAGCTAAGCCACGTCATGTGGCTTCAAGTACAAAAAATAAGAGGAGTGTATATACAAGAGGCACGAAGCCAAGCCAGTGGCTTTAAGTACAAAAAAGAGTAGCTAGCACTAATTCTACAACTAATCTATGTTCTCCACGTCCTCGCTCCCTTCCACGCTCCCTTCTGCACTTCCTTTTGTGCTTCCTTCTGTGCCTCCTTCCTCGTCTTCTTCCTCGTCTTCTTGTGCAGGGACCTGTAGACAAGGGACAACATATATCAATGTATGAAAAATCAAATCTTTACTTATAATATTGACATTATTTAATTACTTTCAAATACCTCGGGGGCCGCTCCAGTAGCCCGGATATACTGCTCCTCAGTAATCAACCCGTCATGATAGAAGTGCTTACATGTATCTCCTCTGCGATGGTAGCGGTGGTAGGCTGTCTCGACAGGAGTAGGGTATCTGCCCACGATATCAAGCTGCAAGATGACACAATTTGTGGAGGGGTTAGTACAAAGAAATAACAGGCTCCTAATAAACTACATAAGCAATATAATTTGAGATCGATACTTACAAATTGGGCCTCCCATGATTCAACACCCCCTGCTTCAAAATGCACGCTTCCATATTGCTCCATCTGGATCCTTCGTGCCTCCACGTGCTGCAGACTGGGGTCCTCCCTTGCTGACTTCATTGCTTTCTTCCACTTACGCTTATGAGCGGAGTGGGCGGGCCCCCTGGTGGTTGACCTCCCTCGAGCCTGGCAAGCTCCGCTAGTGCCTGCCTCTTAAGCGAAGATCTTTTATTGCCAAGTATCGTAACAATCTTTGACTTGGCCCATTTATCTGTGAACTGACGATTGGGGGGGTTAGGATACCTAGAGCGAACAGCAGCGAGGGTCTCATCAGCCAACCTCTTTGGCTGGTCTTTGTAGTGGATAAAGCAATCTCTGTAATTGTTAGCAATTACAGAGCGCATGAAGGCCATGATGTCCTTCCCTCGTGCATCCATCAAGATGCCTCGTGTCTAAGTGATGTCATAGAAGATTGTACCATCACTCGGAGGCACGTCTAAATCATTTGAATCATCATCGTCCCCACCACCACCCCTCCCAAAGCATAATGCCATGCATCCCCCACTGCTCTCCCTCCTACTACGCCTGCTACTGTGTCGTGTCGAGCTCGTACGCTAGCCACTCGTAGCTGGAGACTGCACAGGACTACGTGAACCACTCGTAGGTAGAGAACCGAGTCTCGATTGCACAGGAGTACATCGATGGCTCTGTGAGACAGAAGGACCTCTTGACGGCATGGGGGAAGGGGCATAAGACGGCATGGGGGAAGGGACATAAGACGGCATGGGGAAAGGGCCTCAGCTGTGTAGCCGATTGGGCTGTGCTGACTCCACTGGGGTAATCTCAGCTGGTGTGGGGTGGTTTGGAGTCTCTAGTGCCGACTCCTGAGGGGTGTTTAGAGTACCCGTCATATACCCGTATAACTCCGCAAGACTAGGAGGGTGCCCTAAAAGGTTATATAAGTCCCTAAAAATAGACTCTCGGAGATCAGGTGAGCCCGAAGAGCTTCTTGGCCACATGATGAACTGGAAAAAAGAAAAAAAGACGATTACTGATGAGCTGAGAAGAAAGGGGACGGAAGAAAAGATTACTGTCGGAAAAGATTACTGTCGGAGCGCGTCTATAGACGCGTATGAGAAGCACATCTATTTTCATGTATAACAGCGTGTCTATAGACGCGACTGTTTGTGTCTGCAAACAGGCTAGATGCGCGTCTAGAAGCGCCTGTAGATGTGGTTTTAGACGCGCTCTGAGATGCGTCTATAGACGCGCTCCGACAGACGGACTATTCTAAAAAGTAGAAAAGGACATGCTCCTGACACAAAAATGTAACACTGATACCAAAATCATGCATTTCTTGGATACGACAAAGGACAAATCCAAAGAGAGCAACTTCCAAAAAAGATCAACCATAAAAAGACTTACCTTGGATAGAGGTATGGAAGCTTCTTCTCCTTTTTCAAAGTTGCTTCTCTTCCTTGTTCACCCTCTTTTCCTTTAAGCGTGGAAGTAAGTGTGGGTGCCTTCCTCTTAAGCGTAAGCTTAGAAGTAAGTGTGGGTGCCTTCCTCTTAAGCATCGAAACTGTGGATCTGCTAATAGCAAAGCAAGCAAGCCACGCCAAGTATAGTAATGTGAAGAAAAGCAAAGCGAGCGCGCTAAAAGCAGATTTAAAAACTGCATCTATAAGCGCGTCTAATAGCACGTCTATACATGTGTCTAAATACGCGTGTAATTGTGCATCTAGATACATAGAGCAGACGTGGTTTTAGATGTGCTTATAGACATGCACCACATAATAGACAAACGTGGTTTTAATTGCGCCACAGAGTTTTAAAATTAAATATTTGAAGAAAAGCAAAATTTTTTGGGTTGTTTGTTTGTAGGATGTCTTCATCTTCAACAACAGGTAGCTCTAGTGACAATGAATCCCTCCGTATCCACCATCACGAAATGTGGTTGGAGCAAAAAATCAAATGTATGTGTGATCGATGTCGAGGAAACATGTATCGTGCACGCAGGATTACACTCAATCACATCTCAAAGTATGGAGAATGGGATGCGACCGTAAACATGGTAAGTGTTAAAAAGTTAAGGTTGATTAAGATACCTATGGGTGTTCATATGTTTGAGTTATGATCCCGTTTTAATTTGATACAGGATGCAGTGCCACACCCACATATGTTGCCCTATGCTCGCCGTGAGGAGGCGAAGCATCGGCGATATGAGGTGGGATCTTTAGGAGGGACTTACAGATGCATGGAGTGATGGTGATAGTAGCCCTCTGCCATTACCTCATGAAGCTGTGGAGGAGGAGGTGTTTGATGATATGGTGCGGGATTTATATGTTCATCAAGGGAGGGATGATAGCATGGAGCAAGATGATCTTTTTACCACAACATCGACTCCACTGTTTGAGGGGTGCACATTCTCTGTTCTACGTGCCTCCCTTGAGTTACTAAACTTGCAAACCATCTATGGATGGAGCAATGCAAGTTTGAATGCATTACTCAAGTAAGCTTTAAAGTCTATTTTGCAAACATGGTGAATTATGCTAGTGGGTCAATTACTCGAATGCTTTTCCTCATTTATGGTCTTCACGTGCAGGCTATTGTGTAAAATGCTTCCAAGGGAGAATAAATTACCGACATCAAGAGATATGGCAAGACAACATGTGACCTCTCTTGGAGGATTAGATTACAAGCGCATCCATGCATGCGTCAATGATTGCCTTTTGTTTCGTGGACTACATAAGGATGCAAGAGAGTGCCCTACTTGTGGAGAGGCAAGATATAGAGCAGATCTCAAAACTTTGGACGTGCCTCGTAAGGTTCTGTGACATTTTCCCATAATCCCATGCATCCAACATATGTTCAAGTGCAAATCCATTGCAGAGCTCATGTCATGGCATTCCTCCCATCGATCAACCGATGGCAAGTGGAGAACTCCCACAGACTCTCCTATATGGAAGCATATTGAAGACACATGGCCAAGCTTCAAGGAAGAACCTAGGAGCTTGAGACTTGGATTGGGTATGGACGGTGTGAACCCATTTGGTCTCAAAAGCACCTCTTACAGTATATGGCCAGTGATATTGGTGAATTATAATCTTCCACCCTCTATGGCTATTAAGAAAGGACATGTTATGATGTCCCTTCTAATTCTAGGGAAACATAAAGTCAAAAATCTTGATGTTTATTTGGAGCCTTTGATTGACGAGCTAGAGATACTTTGGAGAGGTATCGAGGTGCATGATGTGAGCAGGCCTCCCTCGTCACAAGACTTCAACTACAAAGCAATCTTGATGTGGATGATGCATGACTTCCCAAGCTATGGCGAGTGTTCAGGTAAGCATTGCACTTCTAATTATGAATAGGCAAAGGATGTGGCACCCTAAACCCACCTTCAACTCTTAATTGTGTATATTGTTCTCACTACATCAGGTTACCATGCATGTCCTGTTTATGGTCCTTCGCTAGTTGCCTCACGGGCAGACGCATTGAATAAGGTCATCTATGAGAATCACCATTGATTTCTCCCACCTGATCATCCTAGATATGTTGCCCCTTGGAATGAAGTCCTCCCACAATCACTCACCGCGGGAGATTGGATGAGAATTTGGGACGGTTCCATGACTCCTCCACCACTTGGCATGAGCTGGTAAGGGATTGTAACTATTGTGTACTATATTGGCTGGAAATAAAGATTGCCCGCTAACACTTTATTTTGTTTAGATACTCCATCTTTTATCGTTTACCATATTGGTCCCACCTCAAGATCAATCACCTGCTTGATCCCATGCATATCTTCAAGAATGTGGCATCTACCATTTGGGAGCATTTGAATGGGACATGAGATTCCATAGGCATAAGGGAGGATCTATGTACCACAGGGAGGATGCGTGAATCTTGGCCACAAGAGAGACCAAATGGGAGTGTTTTTTTACCTTGTGCAGCGTGGAGGTTATTAAAGCTAGAGATGGCGGCGGTGAAGCGCGCTATTACTACAATTCGTACTCCCACTGGATGCATGAGGTGTTTGAAGGGAGCCTTTATAAAGAGCAAGAAAAGAGGTGTAGAGCAATTATATGGCTTGAAATCTCATGATTGGCACAAGATGCTCCAAGTAAGTATTTTATGTGCATAATATCTTTTTCCTTTCAAATTTGTGAGTGAATAATTATAAGCAACTAATCAACCACCTCCTCATGGGTTTAGTTCATACTACCTACTAGCATTTGACGTAGTGCATCGAAGGACGTGAAAGATTGTATTTACAAGATGGGCGAGCTTGTGAGGTACTTTACATGATACAAAATATGATGCGTATCAATGCTCCATGCAAGGTGTTCATATTGCTAATATGGTGTACTTTTTAATTTCTAGGTATGTGAGATCAAAGGAAATAGATCCCACCACGCTTGAGAATGCTCGAGTTATGTCAGTGGAGGTGGTTTGTTTAGTGGCGGAGACATTTCCACGTTCTATTCTCACAAGCCAACTACATCTTATAGTGCATTTGGTGGATGAGATTGCTATATGTGGTACTATACATGCACGATGGTTGTTCTTTCTTGAGCACTTCATGAAGACCTTGAAGGGCTTCGTGAGACAAAATGCAAGACATTGAATTCTTGTATAGGAGCCCATGTTGGATACCTTTCCTTGCTGGGAATTGAAGTTAAGAGACTGTAAGGTTCTTCAGGTTTCCATTTTGTATCATGAGAATACTGTTGCCATTGCATTACGGGTTTTTCATCTTTAAAAAAAAAACGAAAGTAGTGTGGATTGGTATGACCTGTCAATGCATCACCACCCATTTGTATAAAAGGTAGAATGAAGCTCTTTCATACATTCTTTCAAGCCTCTCACATACTGTACTTTCCTTATGACCACCGACTTGCCTGCCACATCTTCTTACCAAGTCATCTATTGTCTCCACATCCTTGCATTTAAGCTCCCTTGAGACTGTGCTAAAAACCTGATCGATATCCTCATGTGTATGCCCAACATACAAAGATCCACATTTGACCTCATTGAAGATTCGATGAGCAACTAGCATGGAGCAGAATGCAAACATGGGTACATTCTTATTTTCTCGCCAGCAATTATCAGCTTGTATTCTCAAAGTCGGTGGTAGGCGACCTTTATTTGCATGTACATTGTGAATTGCCTTCATAATAGACGTTACAACTTGATTGCTATCATGTAGATGCAAGGAATCAATCCATATATCTGCAAAGAACTTAATTCCATGCACTAACACTCCACATAGATGTGTCTTTAGAAAGTGCTTTCCTTGTAATTTAGGTGGAGTGGCAACAAAACGAGGCAATGTTGTTGTATTCTAATCCATGCCATCTACAATAAGGCACATGTAGTCATTGGGATGCGAAATAGCTTGCTCCTTCCAAAATGCATATTTTTGTCTGAATGTTGAATAAGGTCATGATGAGATTTTCGGTTTTTTTGTATAATTCCCTTTGATTTGGACATGTTGCACTCTCAATCGATCGCTTTAAATCATCACAGACATTGCACTTTGACATTTTTTGCCTCCTTGGGATTTTAACATATCCAAAGTTCTTCTTCCAAAGAGTATACAAAGTATGAGAAGAAGCTACGGCATCCCCTCTTTGCCTTTGCTTTTCTGCAATAGAGTCAAATACTTCGAGCTTTGCCAAGCCCATTGGAAGGTGCATTTCAGTGATCGCATCACCATTAGGGAGTTTGGTAGATATATGGGGTTGAGGTAAAGCGTTTTCATGTATGAAGTCTTGCAAAATTACTGCTGCCCTGACAGTTGAGATTCTTGATTTGGACCTTCCTCTATTACCGTGAATGTTAAATTTGTTGTCACCCTTTGCCTTGCTGACTAAATCCCAATATGTACCATGGGATAATCCAATAATATTGTGATATGCCTTATTGCAAATCCTTTTTCCATTTACGAGAGGTTTTACCTTTTGTCTTGAACTTAGTCTTTTATTGCCATTCTGAAGAAACCAAGAGAGACTTGTGAGAAGGTATTCATTTCTTTCGCTTCCTCTTCTTTGCCACACGTGTCCTCTACATTCCCTGATGTCTGCAAGATCAATGAAGTGCATACATCTTCGCTTGCAACATAGATATCCCAATGCATTTAACATGTTCTCCTCCTTCATTACTCTCTTCCTCTTTGGTTGCTTTTGTGGATCTGCCTGGATTCGCTTTCTCTTCATGCATATGTATGACCGTTTTTGTTCCTCGTGCACGTTGTTATCTGTATTTATGCACTTCTTCTCCTCACATTTGTTTGTAACCAAGCATCCATGATTGGTCGTTGCATCCTTGTCCATATCACAATCAAAGTTAAATATTAAATAATCCTCTGTTGATCTCATCCTCGTTTTTAACATACTCTTAGGACCATTCAATGAATTCAATATTCTATGAGAGTATTGAGAACCTTGAAACTCTTCCACTCCTAAGAGAACATTACTCATTGGGACATCTTGCATGGCTTTCACAAATCCACAAGCTTGATTGACACCAGGTTTGTTAATATGCATGAACTCATCCACACTTGACAAGACATCACTATTGAAACCTTTGCCCTTCTCACTGTGCAAGAATTCATCCACCCCAGATAAGGCTTCGCTTCTAAAATCATTTTGTTTCTCGGAACCAATGAACTCATCCACTCCAGATAAGATGTCACTTCTATAATTGAGTATATTGAAATCATCCACATTTGAAGTGATAGAGCTTGGCACATGGGCACGCTTTTTAGGTCCTTTGATATTGTAGTATTTAGGTCATTGAAAACCACATGCCTCTTTCTCATGTTTAAAAATTGCATGCTCCATCTCATATTCTTGCCTACCTCATAGTAGGGATCACATAAGGATGTTATGTTATCAACCATACCATCATCAATGACTTTTAGAATCCCCATCTGTGCAAATGGCCATTGCTCCACTTGTTCAAATCCCAATACTTCACCTTCTGCTACAATCTTATTTGCAAATGATCTCATTTGTAAAATGTCCCCTATAGTAAAATCCAAGGTGGTGCACTTTGTATTCTTGATAATGTCTGTTGCATAAGTCTCATCTTTGTCCGATGCTATAAATGATTTGTTGGATGTATTGTAGGGCATAACATCTCCAAGTGTTTCCATATCTCCACATTTATACCTTAGCTCAACATGTGTGCTAAGAATCTTTGATACAGTGACTGCCACCTTATCTTTGCCAAGTCTTCGAAAGTGGCAAACTGAATTGGGATCACTATCATGGATTGTAGCAAATGCAACTACTTCTCTTTTGCTACATAAAATCACATCCATCCCTGGAACAAAATCTATAGCCATCTCCTTTGTGAGAGTCCTTCGCAAGCAAGCTGCAGTAGCAACAATTACATAAATATTAGTCTCTTTTTAATAATCTACTCATTTATTATAATTTTTAATTAGTACCTCATTAGTACTTAATTTATTGGTGGGAGAAGTTATCCGATCAAGTACTCATCAAATGGACATGCCAAGTTATCCTTTGCATGGTCGATCGAGCATTAAATACTATTTTCGCTCTAGTGTCATGCACATCTGTAAAAAAACACGAGCCTACTAGGTATGTTATCCAATCAAGCACTCATGGGATGGGTGTGCCACTTTGCATGTAAGTCAATTCCACTTAGTTGAAGGTGTGTGCAAAGTATTGTGCCCATCGGATATGCTTTGCATTGTCGATCAAGCATAAAACACCATTTTTACCTTAGTGTCATGCACAACCATGAAAAAACACGGTCCTAAGTGTGTTAATCAAACAAGTACTTATTGGATGGGGGCTCCACTTTTCACGCAAGTCCGTTTAAACTAGGTTGAGATGCGTGCAAAGTATTGCCACCATCGGATGTGCTCTGCATGGTTGATTACGCATCATACAATGTTCTTCCCGTAGTGATATGCACATCTGCAAAAAAACATGCCCTTAGGTATGTTATCTAACCAAGTACTACTTATCGGATGGGTGTGCCTCTTTGACAAAATTCCAATACCACCTAGGTTAAGGCATAGGAAAAGTATTGCTCCCATCGGATATGCTTTGCATGGTCGATCGAGCATTAAATACTATTTTTGCTCTAGTGTCATGCACATCCGTAAAAAAAACACGCTACTAGGTGTGTTATCTGATCAAGTACTTATGTGATGGGAATGCCACTTTGCATGTAAGTCAATTCCACATGGTTGAAGGTGTGTGTAAAGTATTGTGCCCATAGGATATGCTTTGCATTGTGGATCAAGCATAAAACACCGTTTTTGCCTTAGTGTCATGCACAACCATGAAAAAACACAGTCCTAGGTGCGTTATTCAAACAAGTACTTATCGGATGGGGGCTCCACTTTGCACACAAGTTCGTTTAAACCACGTTGAGGCGCGTGCAAAGTATTGTCACCATCGGATATGCTTTGCATGGTCGATTACGCATTATACAACGTTTTTCCCGTAGTGATACGCACATCCGCAAAAAAACATGCCCTTAGATATGTTATCTGACCAAGTACTTATCGGATGGGTGTGCCTCTTTGAGAACATTTCAATACCACCTAGGTTAAGGTGTAGGAAAATCATTATGCCCATTGGATATGCTTTGCATGGTCGATCGAGCATTAAATACCATTTTTACCTTAGTGTCATGCACATCCGTAAAAAAACACGCTGCTAGGTGTGTTATCCGATCAAGTACTTATGCGATGGGAATGCCACTCTGCATGTAAGTTATTTCCACCTAGTTGAAGGTGTGTGCAAAGTATTGTTCCCATCGGATATGCTTTGCATTGTCGATCAAGCATAAAACACCGTTTTTGCCTTTGTGTCATGCACAACCATATAAAAACACGGCCGTAGGTGTGTTATTCAAATAAGTACTTATCGGATGGGGGCTCCACTTTGCATGCAAGTCCTTTTCAACTACGTTGAGGTGCTTGCAAAGTATTGTCACCATCGAATATGCTTTGCATGGTCGATCACACATTATACACCATTTTTTCCCTAATGATATGGACATCCGCAAAAAAACATGCCATTAGGTGTGTTATCTGACCAAGTACTTATCGGATGGGTGTGCCTCATTGAGAACATTTCAATACCACCTAGGTTGAGGTGTACGAAAAGTGTTGTGCCCATCGGATATCCTTTGCATGGTCGATCGAGCATTAAATACTATTTTTGCTCTAGTGTCATGCACATCCGTAAAAAAACACGTTGCTAGGTATGTTATCCGATCAAGCACTTATGGGATGGGCATGCCACTTTGCATGTAAGTGGATTCCACCTAGTTGAAGGTGTGTGCAAATTATTGTGTCCATCGGATATGCTTTGCATTGTCGATCAAGCATAAAACACCGTTTTTGCCTTAGTGTCATGCATAACCATGAAAAAACACGGTTCTAGGTGTGTTATTCAAACAAGTACTTATCGGATGGGGGCTCCACTTTGCACGCAAGTCTGTTTCAACTACTTTGAGATGCGTGTAAAGTATTGTCACCATCGGATATGCTTTGCATGGTCGACCACGCATTATACACCATTTTTTCCCGAGTGATATGCACATCTGCAAAAAAACATGCCCTTAGGTGTGTTATCTGACCAAGTACTTATCGGATGGGTATGCCTCTTTGAGAACATTCCAATACCACCCAGGTTGAGGTGTACGAAAAGTGTTGTGCCCATCGGATATCCTTTGCATGATCGATCGAGCAATAAATACTATTTTTGCTCTAGTGTCATGCACATCCGTAAAAAAACACGCTGCTAGGTATGTTATCTGATCAAGCACTTATGGGATGGGAGTGCCACTTTGCATGTAAGTCAATTCCACCTAGTTGAAGGTGTGTGGAAAGTATTGTGCCTATAGGATATGCTTTGCATTGTCGATCAAGCATAAAACACCATTTTTTGCCTTAGTGTCATGCACAACCATGAAAAAACACGGTCCTAAGTGTGTTAATTAAACAAGTACTTATCGGATGGGGGCTCCACTTTGCATGCAAGTGAGTTTCAAATACGTTGAGGTGCGTGCAAAGTATTGTCACCATCGAATATGCTCTGCATGGTCGATTACGCATTATACAACGTTTTTCCCGTAGTGATATGCACATCCGCAAAAAAACATGCCCTTAGGTATGTTATCTAACCAAGTACTTATCGGATGGGTGTGCCTCTTTGAGAACATTTCAATACCACCTAGGTTAAGGTGTAGGAAAGTATTGTGCCCATCGGATATGCTTTGCATGGTCGATCGAGCATTAAATACCATTTTTACCTTAGTGTCATGCACATCCGTAAAAAAACACACAACTAGGTGTGTTATCCGATCAAGTACTTATGCGATGGGAATGCCACTCTGCATGTAAGTCAATTCCACCTAGTTGAAGGTGTGTGCAAAGTATTGTGCCCATCGGATTTGCTTTGCATTATCGATCAAGCATAAAACACCATTTTTGCCTTTGTGTCATGCACAACCATATAAAAACATGGCCGTAGGTGTGTTATTCATATAAGTACTTATCGGATGGGGGCTCCACTTTGCACACAAGTCTGTTTCAACTATGTTGAGGTGCGTGCAAAGTATTGTCACCATCGGATATGCTTTGCGTGGTTGATCACGCATTATACACCATTTTTCCCCTAGTCATATGGACATCCGCAAAAAAACATGCCATTAGGTGCGTTATCTGACCAAGTACTTATCGGATGGGTGTGCCTCATTGAGAACATTTCAAGACCACCTAGGTTGAGGTGTACGAAAAGTGTTGTGCCCATCGGATATCCTTTGCATGGTCGATCGAGCATTAAATACTATTTTTGCTCTAGTGTCATGCACATCCGTAAAAAAACACGCTGCTAGGTATGTTATCCAATCAAGCACTTATGGGATGGGTGTGCCACTTTGCATGTAAGTAAATTCCACCTGGTTGAAGGTGTGTGCAAAGTATTATGCCCATCAGATATGCTTTGCATTGTCGATCAAGCATAAAACTCCGTTTTTGCCTTAGTGTCATGCACAACCATGAAAAAACACGGTCCTAAGTGTATTAATCAAACAAGTACTTATCCGATGGGGGCTCCAATTTGCACGCAAGTCTATTTCAACTAGGTTGAGATGCGTGTAAAGTATTGTCACCATCGGATATGCTCTGCATGGTCGATTACGCATTATACTATGTTTTTCCCATAGTGATATGCACATCCACAAAAAAACATGCCCTTAGGTGTGTTATCTTACCAAGTACTTATTGGATGGGTGTGCCTCTTTGAGAACATTTCAATACCACCTAGGTTAAGGTGTAGGAAAAGTATTGTGCCCATCGGATATGCTTTGCGTAGTCGATCGAGCATTAAATACCATTTTTGCCTTAGTGTCATGCACATCCATAAAAAAACATGCTACTAGGTGTGTTATCCGATCAAGTACTTATGCGATGGGAATGCCACTTTGCATGTAAGTCAATTCCACCTAGTTGAAGGTATGTGCAAAGTATTGTGCCCATCGGATATGCTTTGCATTGTCGACTAAGCATAAAACACCGATTTTGCCTTTGTGTCATGCACAACCATATAAAAACACGGTCCTAGGTGTGTTATTCAAACTAGTACTTATCGAATGGGGGCTCCACTTTGCACGCAAGTATATTTCAACTACGTTGAGGTGCATGCAAAGTATTGTCACGATCGGATATGCTTTGCATGGTCGATCATGCATCATACACCATTTTTTCCCTAGTGATATGCACATCTGTAAAAAACATGCCCTTAGGTGTGTTATCTGACCAAGTACTTATCGGATGGGTGTGCCTCTTTGAGAACATTTTAATAGCACCTAGGTTGAGGTGTATGAAAAGTGTTGTGCCCATCGGATATCCTTTGCATGGTCGATCGAGCATTAAATACTATTTTTGCTCTAGTGGCATGTGCATCCGAAAAAAACACGCTGCTAGGTATGTTATCTGATCAAGCACTTATGGGATGGGCATGCCACTTTGCATGTAAGTTGATTCCACCTAGTTGAAGGTGTGTACAAAGTATTGTGGCCATCGGATATGCTTTGCATTGTCGATCGAGCATAAAACACCGTTTTTGCCTTAGTGTCATGCACAACCATGAAAAAACACGGTCCTAGGTGTGTTATTCAAACAAGTACTTATTGGATGGGGGCTCGAGTCTGCACGCAAGTCCGTTTCAACTAGGTTGAGATGCGTGCAAAGTATTGTCACCATCGGATATGCTTTGCATGGTCGATCATGCATTATACACCATTTTTTCCCTAGTGATATGCACATCCGCAAAAAAACACGCCATTAGGTGTGTTATCTGACCAAGTACTTATCGGATGGGTGTGCCTCATTGAGAACATTTCAATACCACCCAGGTTGAGGTGTACAAAAAGTGTTGTGCCCATCGGTTATCCTTTGCATGATGGATCGAGCATTAAATACTATTTTTGCTTTAGTGTCATGCACATCCGTAAAAAAACACGCTGCTAGGTATGTTATTCGATCAAGTACTTATGGGATGGGAGTGCCACTTTGCATGTAAGTTAATTCCACCTATTTGAAGGTGTGTGCAAAGTATTGTGCCCATCCGATATGCTTTGCATTGTCGATCAAGCCTAAAACACCGTTTTTGCCTCTGTGTCATGCACAACCATGAAAAAACACGGTCCTAAGTGTGTTATTCAAACAAGTACTTATCGGATGGGGACTCCACTTTGCACACAAGTCTGTTTCAACTACGTTGAGGTGCGTGCAAAGTATTGTCACCATCGGATATGATTTGCATGGTCGATCACGCATTATACACCATTTTTGGCCTTGGTGTCGTGTACAACCGTTAAAAAACACAGCCGTAGGTGTGTTATTCAAATAAGTACTTATTGGATGGGGGCTCCACTTTGCACGCAAGTCCGTTTCAACTACGTTGAGGTGCGTGCAAAGTATTTTCACCATCGAATATGCTTTGCATGGTCGATCACACATTATACACCATTTTTTCCCTAGTGATATGGACATCCGCAAAAAAACATGCCATTAGGTGTGTTATCTGACCAAGTACTTATCGGTTGGGTGTGCCTCATTGAGAACATTTCAATACCACCTAGGTTGACGTGTAGAAAAGTGTTGTGCCCATCGGATATCCTTTGCATGGTCGATCGAGCATTAAATACTATTTTTGCTCTAGTGTCATGCACATCCGTAAAAAAACACGCTGCTAGGTATGTTATCTGATCAAGCACTTATGGGATGGGTATGCCACTTTGCATGTAAGTCGATTCCACCTAGTTGAAGGTGTGTGCAAAGTATTGTGCCCATCGGATATGCTTTGCATTGTGGATCAAGCATAAAACACCGTTTTTGCCTTAGTGTCATGCATAACCATGAAAAAACACGGTCCTAGGTGTGTTATTCAAACAAGTACTTATCGGATGGGGGCTTCACTTTACATGCAAGTCCGTTTCAACTACTTTGAGTTGCGTGCAAAGTATTGTCACCATCGGATATGCTTTGCATGGTCAATCACGCATTATACACCATTTTTTCCTGAGTGATATGCACATTCGCAAAAAAACATGCCCTTAGGTGTGTTATCTTACCAAGTACTTATCGGATGGGTGTGCCTCTTTGAGAAAATTCCAATACCACCTAGGTTGAGGTGTACAAAAAGTTTTGTGCCCATCAGATATAATTTGCATGATCGATTGAGCAATAAATACTATTTTTGCTCTAGTGTCATGCACATCCGTAAAAAAACACGCTGCTAGGTATGTTATCCGATCAAGCACTTATGGGATGGGAGTGCCACTTTGCATGTAAGTCAATTCCACCTAGTTGAAGGTGTGTGGAAAGTATTGTGCCTATCGGATATGCCTTGCATTGTCGATCAAGCATAAAACTCCGTTTTTGCCTTAGTGTCATGCACAACCATGAAAAAAACGGTCCTAAGTGTGTTAATTAAACAAGTACTTATCGGATGGGGGCTCCACTTTGCATGCAAGTCTGTTTCAACTACGTTGAGGTGTGTGCAAAGTATTGTGACCATCGGATATGCTTTGCATGGTCGATCACGCATTGTACACCATTTTTTCCCTAATGATATGGACATCCGCAAAAAAACACGCCCTTAGGTGTGTTATCTGACCATGTACTTATCGGATGGGTGTGCCTCTTTGAGAACATTTCAATACCACCTAGGTTGAGGTGTAAAAAAAGTGTTGTGCCCATCGGATATCCTTTGCATGGTCGATCGAGCATTAAATACTATTTTTACTCTAGTGTCATGCACATGTGTAAAAAAACACACTGCTAGGTATGTTATCCGATCAAACACTTATGGGATGGGCGTGCCACTTTGCATGTAAGTCAATTCCACCTAGTTAAAGGTGTGTGCAAAGTATTGTGCCTATCGGATATGCTTTGCATTGTTGAACAAGCATTAAACACTGTTTTGGCCTTAGTGTCATGCACAATCGTCAAAAAATGCGGTCCTAGATGTGTTATTCGACTAAGTACTTATGGGATGGGCATGACACTTTGCATGTAAGTCAATAATATCTAGGTTGAGATGTGTGCGAAGTAGTGTGATGATCGCATATGCGTTGCATTGTCGATTAAGCATAAATTAGCGTTTTTGCCTTAGTGTCATGGACAACAACCAATAAAAAACATGGTCTTAGGTGTGATATTCTAAAAAGTACTTATTGAATGGGAATTCCACTTTTCATGGAATACCATAACACCGCTTTTGAGGCATGTGCAAAGTATTATGCCCATCGGATATGCTTTACATGGTAGATTGAGTATTAAATACCATTTTTGGCCTTGGTGTCATGTACAACGGTCAAAAAACACGATCGTAGGTGTATTTTTCAAACAAGTACTTATCGGATGGGGATGCCACTTTGCACACAAGTCAATACTACCTAGGTTGAGGAACGTGCAAAGTCTTGTGTCCATTGGATATGCTTTGCATAGTCGATCTCACATGATACACCATTTTGTTCCTAGTGTTATGCACAATCGTCATAAAATACGTTTGGAGGTGTGTTATCTGAACAAGTACTTATGGGATGGGTGCACCACTTTGTATGCAAGTCAATAAGACATAGGTTGAGGCATGTACAAATTTTTGTGCCCATCGGAGAAATGTAGATGCGATAATATTAGAAAATTCTCGGTATGTGTATATGTATGTGTGTGTGGCAAACAATTTTGATACAAGTAAACACATAGTGCACAAATTATGCACTTCATACCTTGAGTAAATAAGCTTGTTGATGAGGATAAATACGCCCTTGAATAAAAGCACAGTTGTTGTATGACCACAATAGGATCGCTTTGACACCTGTGATTTTGCCCACATGTAAGTTTGCAAATAGTATAAAAAATCATATAATAATATATTAATAGTTTGCAAATGTGTATAGCAAGTGAGTAATGGGAAGTGGAAGTGGGAGTGAGGAGGGAGGAGTGGAATGGGAGAGGGAAATAATAGGGGTGTATGATAATAAGTATAAAAAATAGTATAATAATATATTAATAGTTTTCAAATGGCAAGGGAGTAATGGGAAGTGGAAGTGAGAGTGGGGAGGGAAGAATGGAATGGGAGAGGGGAAGGTAATAGGGGAGTAGGATAATAAGGGAGTGAAATGAGTGAGGGAGTTAATAGGGGATGAAAAAGAGGAGGGTGAGATGGGGAAATATGGGATTTTGGGAAATGGGAGGAGTATGGGACGTGGTGGAAATGTGGGATGGGAGTGGTGGCAATGGGGAGGAAGAAGAAATGGATGGATGGGGGGAGGGCTAATGGAAGATTGGGATGAGGGATGGGGGTCCAATGGGAGAGGGGGAATGGGAGCCAATGGGAGAGGGGATAAATGAAAAGCCAATAGGAGAGAGGGGAGGAATGGAAAGCCAATAGGAGAGGAGGAGGAAAACCTAATTTTTCTTATATATAGTCTTCCTTCTTCATTCATTCTCCCCTCATTTCATTCATTGAAGCAAGAAAGCAAGGACGATCAAGAGAGCAAGGAAGGAAGAGCAAGGAAGCAAGAAAGAGCAAACTTACAAACTTTTTCCAGGTACTTGCAAATTTTTTTGATTAATTCTTTATCTAGATTTTTTTAAAAAAATTTGAAGAGAGAGGAAGAGAGAAAGGTTGAGGGGAGGAGAAGAAGAGGATGGAGGGGCTGGAGGGAAGGGAGGAGGAAGGGAGGGAGAGGTGGGGGCGGAGTAGAGGGGGGAAAGGAGGAGGGAAGGGGGGCGGGGGGGAAGGGGGGGATTGGGACAGTCTCCCTTGGAGGGGGGGGAAGGGGGGAGGGCGGGGGGGGCTGGCAAAAGGGGGGAGGGGGGGGGACTGGCGGGGGGGAAGGGGGGAGGGGGGGGTTGCAGGTGGGGAGGGGGGGGAAGGGGGGAGTGGGGAAGGGGGGGGGCGGGGGTGAAGGGGGGGGAGGGGGAAGGGGGTGGGAGGGGCTGGCGGTCGTGGCCGCCATCCCGTGGGAAGGGGGGGGAGGGGGTGGGGAAGAGGGGGGGGGGGAGGTCTGAGGGGGGGGCTGGGGGGCTGGCGGCCGGCCGCCAGATCGGGGGAAGGGGGAGGGAGGGGGGAGAGGGGGCGGGGAGGGGGGGGCAGGGGTGAAGGGGGGGGAGGGGGAAGGGGGTGGGAGGGGCTGGCGGCCACGGTTGCCAGCTCGAGGGAAGGGGGGGGAAGGGGGGGTGGGGAAGAGGGGGGGAGGGCTGAGAGGGGGGGGCTGGGGGTCTGGCGGCCGTGGCCGCCAGCCCAGGGGAAGGGGGGAGGGGGGGGGAGAGGGGGCGGGGAAGGGGGGGCGGGGGTGAAGGGGGGGGAGGGGGAAGGGGGTGGGAGGAAGGGGGTGCGAGAGGGGGGGGGTGCGAGGGGGTGCGAGAGGGGGGGAAGGGCTGGCGGCCGCAGTCGCCAGCCCATGGAGGGGGGCCGGGGGTGAAGGGGCGGGAGGGGGAAGGGGGTGTGAGGGGGGTGGGGGAAGGTGGGGTGGAGGGGGAAGGGGGTCGGAGGGGGGGGGGGGAAGGGGGGAGGGTGGAGGGGGAAGGGGGTCGGACAGGGGCGAGGGGGGAAAGGGGGGAGGGGGAGGGCTAGCAGCCATGGCCGCCAGCCCAACGGAAGGGGGGAGGGGGGCGAGGGGGAAGGGGGTGGGACGGCGGGGGCTGGTGGGGGGGGAAGGGGGGAGGGGGGGGCTGGCAACCGCTTCACCCCCCTTCCCCAGGGCCGCCAGCCCTGGGGAAGGGGGGGTGGAGGGGGAAAGGGGTGGGATGGGGGGGAAAGGGGGGGGCTGGCGGCCACGGCCGCCAACCCTGGGGAAGGGGGGTGGAGGGGGAAGGGGGTGGGACGGGGGTGGGGGGGAAAGGGGGTAGGGGGGGCTGGCGGCCGCGGCCGCCAGCCTTGGGGAAGGGGGGATTGAGGGGGAAGGGGGTGGGACGGGGAGAGCAGAGGGGAAGGGGGTGGGACGGGGGGGGATAGGGGGGAGGGGGGGGCAAAGGGGGTAGGGGGGGGGCTGGCGGCCTGGGGAAGGGGGGATGGAGGGGGAAGGGGGTGGGACGGGGAGAGCAAAGGGGGAAGGGGGTGGGACGGGGGGGGGAAAGGGGGGAAGGGGGGGTGGAGGGGGAAGGGGGTGGGATGGGGGGGAAAGGGGGGAGGGGGGGTGGAGGGGGCAGGGGGTGGGACGGGGGCGGGGGGGAAAGGGGGTAGGGGGGGGGCTGGCGGCCGCAGCCGCCAGCCCTGGGGAAGGGGGGATGGAGGGGGAAGGGGGTGGGACGGGGAGAGCAGAGGGGGAAGGGGAGGGGGGGAGCGGGAGGGGGAGGGGGAAGGGGGGGTAGAGGGGGAAGGGGAGGGGGGGAGCGGGAGGGGAGGGGAGGGGGGGGAGGGGTCGAGGGGGGGAGGGGTTTTGGCGGCAGAGGGAGGGGAGGGCAGGGGGTCGAGGGAGGGAGGGAGGGAGGGGAGCGGAAGGAGAGAGAGGAGAGAGAGAGGGAGAGGAGAGGAGGGAGCAGAAGGAGAGAGAGGGGAGAGGAGGGAGGGGAGTGAGAGAGAGAGTGAGGGGAGGGAGAGAGAAAGAGAGAGAGAGAGTGTGTGGGGGGAAGGTATGGGAGAGAGAGAGAGAGTGAGGGAGAGAGGTCGAATTCTTACAAGAGCGACAAATAAGATTTGACTTACGAAAAGAATGAAAGGGACTTACTAGAAGAAAGTATCAAGAAGAATGTTGAACACAAATTTGAATTCTTACAACTAAGAGTAGAACTATCACGAGTTACAACTAAGAGTAGAACTATCACGAGCAAGAGCGACAAATAAGATTCTTGCTCAAATAAGATTTGACTTACTAGAGCGACAAATAGGATTCTTGCTCAAATAAGATTACTATCACAAGCAAGAGTGACAAATAAGATTTGACTTACTATCACGAGCAAGAGCAACAAATAAGATTTGACTTACAAGAAGAATGAAAAGGACTTACGAGAAGAAAGTATCAATAAGAATGTTGAAGAAAGTATCAAGAAGAATGTTGAACACAAATTTGAATTCAAAAGAAATGTATGAGAAGAATGTTGAACACAAATTTGAATTCAAATTTATAATGAATAGGGAGGGAAAGAAAGAGAGGGAGGGAGAGGGAGAGAGAGAGAGAGAGAAGAGAAGAGGGAGACTTAGGGAGAGAGAAAGAGAGAGAGAGAGAGAGAGAGAGAGAGAGAGAGAGAGAGAGAGAGGAAGAGAGAGGGAGGAATGAAACTTCTATGCTAGAGGGAGGGAGAGGGAGAGAGAGAGAGAGAAGAGAGGAGGGAGACTTAGGGGGGGAGAGAGAGAGAGAGAGAGAGAGAGAGAGAGAGAGAGAGAGAGAGAGAGAGAGAGAGAGAGAGAGGAGGGAGACTTAGGGAGAGAGAGATAAAGAGAGAGGGAAAGAGAATGAAACTTCTAGCGGCCATGGCTGCCAAGAGAGGGAGGTAGAGAGAGAGAGAGAGAGAGAGAGAGAGAGTTCTCGCGGCCGTGGCCACCAAGGGAGGGAGGGAGGGAGGGAGGGAGGGAGGAAGGCTGAGAGAGATTAAGAGACAGAATTCAGAGAGAGAGAGAGAGACATAGAGAGGGAAAGAATGACAAATCCTAGCGGCCAAGAGGATAGAGGTAGGAAGGTAGAGAGGGTAAGAGAGAGAGAGAGGGAGAGAGAGAGAAGAGGAGAGAGAGAGAGAGAGGAGAGGGATGGAGAGAGAGAGAGAGAGAGAGAGAAATAATTACAAATCCTAGGGAGAGAGAGAGACATAAAGAGAGAGAATGAAAAATCTTAGCCGCCATGGGAGGGAGAGAAAGAGAGAGTTGAGATAAACTAAGAGAGAGAATAAGTGGGACGAGGATAGAGAGGGAAACACATAAGAGTTGTCAGAGAGAGAGAGAGAGAGAGAGATTAAGAGAGAGAATGAGGTGTCTTGACTATGGCTACAGAGAGATTTAGGAGTCGAGAGAGAGAGAGAGAAAGTAAAGAGAGATTTATATATTTACATGTTTTATATTATACTTTTAAAAAATTATAAAAGAGTGAATTTATGGTTTGTTTTGAAGGTGAGATAATATTTATATATATATATTCATCTTTTAAATTGAAAAATGTTAACTTTCTTTAGATACGTGATCATATGTGCATAGCACTAACCTTATAGAGTGCTATAAAGGAAAGGGTTGGATCCCCTAACCCTAACCCTAAATGGGTTTGTATATATTCTATTTTTTCAACTAAATCTAGTGTACAGTTAGTCATTTGTGGTGTGCTCTCTAGCTGTGCCTGTGAAGATAGTGGGAGAGAGGGAAGGAGTCTCACTTGCGGCTTTCTCACAATCACAAATGGGGGAATACACACAAAGGTGGAGGCTGAAAACAGTTTTCCTCTTCTTAGTTTGAAAGCCAAAAGAACTCAAGTACAAAGAAATAGAAGAACCCTATATGTGGGTCTCAAAACCAAACTCAACTAACTAAGGTGGCATACTAACTGAGCCACGAACTAGTGTAGATAAGGATAGCTGTCATCCACCGTGGGCGGTGTACCAACCGCATCTCCAGCTAACAAGTCGGTGACATAAGTACACAACGGTCACCCTGGCATATCTCGAGTGGAGCTCGATATCTCAACACTCCCCCTCGAGCTCAATCCCAAATCCTGCACACCAAGCAGGTCTCTGAACTTGCGCAGTTTCTCTGCGCCCAATGCTTTCGTGAATATGTCAGCTACTTGATCCTCTGTGCTGACATAAACTAGATCAATAAGGCCTAGTAAAACCTTCTCCCGCACATAGTGATAATGCACCTCAATGTGCTTTGTTCTGGCATGAAAGACTGGGTTCTTTGCCAAATGTATACTACTCATGTTGTCACAATAAATGACAACCGGCCCATCTGTAGACTGATGCATATCATAGAGTAGCTTATGCAACCAAGCTACCTCACATGCAGCCATTGCTGCACCCCTGTACTCAGCCTCTGTGCTCGACAAGGCGACTGTAGGCTGTTTCTTGCTGCTCCAAGTGACTATAGCACTCCCAAAAGAGAACACATATCCACTGGTAGATCGTCTATCTGAAATGCTACCAGCCCAATCAGCATCAGTGTATCCATGCAACTGTATCTGAACCCCAGCCTCATAAAATAGTCCATACTGCAATGTGGACTTCACATACCTGAGTATGCGTCTAGCCGCATCCAAATGTGGTTTCCTTGGAGCCTGCATAAACTGACTTACCAACCCAACAGCATAGCTCAAATCTGGCCTAGTAATAGTCATGTAAATCAAACTTCCTACTATGCGTCTGTACATAGTAGGGTCTTCCAGAAGCTCACCTGCATCTGTGCTCAGCTTCACATTCTGCTCCAAAGGAACTGAAATAGGCTTACAGCCTGTCATCCCATATTTGGACAGCATGTCCAATCCATACTGCCTCTGCAAGAGCTGTATCCCACTTGGTGATCTAATCACCTCAATGCCCAAGAAATAATGCAGCTCTCCCAAATCCTTCATCTCAAACTTCTGCCTCAATAGCATTTTCACATGAAGGATATCTTCATCACTATCACCTGTGATGATCAAATCATCAACATAAATGACCAGCAGCATAATCCCTTTCTCTGTTTTTCTCACATAGAGTGAGAAATCTGCCTTGGAAATCTGAAAGCCAATAGTGACAAGATACTGTCCTATCTTGTCAGACCATGCTCTAGGTGCTTGCTTCAAGCCATACAAGGCTTTCTTCAACCTGCAAACAAACTCAGGATGAATAGCATGAACATAACTTGCTGGCTGCTCCATAAATACCTCTTCTTGCAAATCACCATGCAAGAAGGCATTCTTTACATCCATCTGATGTAAAGACCATCCCTTTGATATAGCCATAGCAATGGCTGCTCTTACGGTTGCCATCCTTGCAACCGGGATGAAAGTTTCTTCATAATCAATGCCATATGTCTGTGCATACCCCTTGACAACTAATCTTGCCTTGTATCTATTCACAGAACCATCTGCATTGTGCTTGATCTTATAAACCCACTTACAACCAATTGCATTCTTGCCTTTAGGCAAAGGCACCAATTCCCATGTAGCATTAGCATCCAAGGCATCCATTTCTTCATCCATGGCTTTCTCCCATTTTTCATTTCCCATGGCTTGCTCAAAAGAAGTGGGTTCTGGTTCCTGTATCACTTTGACCATATAGGCATAGTGAATGGCTGTAAATCCATCATATTTCAGCCTATCCACAGGATACCTAACCCTGGTAGACCTGCACAAGATAGGCTCACTTCCAGGTGCTCTCAAAACATCCCTGGTCTTCCTTACTCCAAGTGTAACAACAGAAGGAATACCCAACTCATCATCAATGCTCTGTTCTGAGCCACTGGATTCACCATCCACATAAGAGTGACCTGCATTCACATCAAACATGGGCTGATCTACCTTCTCTTTTCCTTTTCGTGATACCTGCGTACCACTATCTGCATTGCTTTGAGGGGATTCTCCTGATCTCAATCTACCTGTCCATGGCGAAGTATGTGAACCACTGGTAGAGGACACTCCAGGTCCACTGATATTTTGTGATTGCTGCTGTGCATTCTGTGCAGCATTACCATTTTGTGCATCTGCATCAATCATCACATTTACTGGTTTATACCAGCTGCTCATCTCATCAAAAACAACATCTCTGCTCACTGTGAACTTACGTGTAGAAGGGTTATAGCATCTATACTCTTTCTGCTGCAGAGAATAACCAATAAAGACGCACTTCTCAGCTTTTGGATCCAACTTGGACCTCAACTCATCTGGCACATGGACATAAGCAATGCAACCAAAAATCTTCAAATGAGAAATATTTGGTTTCCTACCAGTATACATCTCCTCTGGCGTCATGCCATGTATTGCTGTAGTGGGAGTCCTGTTCATTATATAGACTATTGTAGCAACTGCTTCAGCCCAATAATAATCTGGTAGATCTTTTTCATTTAGCATAGCCCGAGATACCTCTCCAATATGCCTGTTTTTTCTTTCTGCAATTCCATTTTGCTGTGGGGTATGACTGCATGAATATTGCTGCTTTATACCATGCTCCTGCAAGAACCTTGCAAACTCATTTGTTGAGAGGTACTCTCCCCCTCCACCTGACCTTAGGCATTTTATTTGCAGGCCTGTTTCTTTTTCAACCATAGCTTTGAAAGCTTTGAAGTGCCCAAATACTTCACTTTTCTTTTTCATAAAATACACCCACAGTTTTCTGCTGAAGTCATCAATAAATGTGACAAAATAGTGACAGCCTCCAATAGATGCAGCTTTTGTAGTCCACACATCAGAGTGGATTAATTCCAATGGCTTTTTACTCTCTTGAACATGCCTAGGAAAAGGTTTCCTTGCCTGTTTCCCAAATTGACAGGCTTCACAAATCTTGTGCATTTCTGCAACCTTGAATTTTGGCAATCCTGCAACAATATTTTGGGCTTGTAGTCATTGTATATTAACATGACCAATGCGTTTGTGCCAGATATCAATATCTGCAACTACACCGGTCCCATGTGCAAACATTGTTGCACTCAATTCAGGCATGTCTGCATCCAACGTAAACATCCTGCCCTTCTTCTTTCCTTTTGCTATCAAGCGACCATTATTTTTCATATCCTCAACAAAGCATCCATGAGGATTAAATCTGACCTGCAAGCCCTGCTCAACCATCTGACCAACAGAAACCAGGTTCTTGGTGATGTTCGGGACATGAAATACATCAGACAAGTATTTCTTTTTCCCATCCTGCATAGACAAAGGAATTTTGCCAATCTGCACAATAGGATGTGCAGTATCATCACCAGTCTCCACAAATCCTGGTTTTTCCATTTTTCTTGCATCCTGCATCCATTCAGCGTGACCTGTCATGTGGTTTGACGCACCCGAGTCAACATACCACACATCATTGCTTTCTTCTGCACTTGTTACAGAATTTGTCATATGCTGCACCATAAACAAATGCTCATTTCTGTCATCACCCTGTCTACTAGAGGATGCATAATTGCCTTGCTGCAATTTTCCATTCATAATGTCATTCTGCTTTTTATAACAGCCTTAGCCATATGACCCATTTTGCCACAATAGTAGCATTCAATATTGCTGTTTGCATTTTGGCCTCTCTGCCATCCACCACGGCCTCTTTGGCTCCCCCTGCCTCTAGAGTTCCCACGTCCTCCTGCATAGGGCTGGTTTTCTTGCATTTGCTGCATATTCTGATTTCTACCACGGCCTGCAGATCGGCCTCCTCTACCTCTGCCTCTACCTCTGCCAGCATTTGAGTAGAAGACAGTTTCTTTTGAAGTTCCTGCTGAAGAAGATGCACCCCCATTTCTCTGCTCTTCAGAAATTAGAAGAGCAATCAACTCCTCAAAATCAGGAAAGTTTTCACGGACGGCAATGGATGTCCGGAACTGTGCATAATCCTTTCCTAGACCATTCAAGGTCACAGAAACCAAATCGTCATCATCCACTGGCGACCCAATGGAAGCAAATGCATCTGCAATTTTCTTCACTTTCATGTGGTAGTCATTTATGCTCAAATTTTCTCTCTGCACATTGTGCAACTCCTGTTTGAGTTGCATTTTCCTGGCTTGCGTATTTGTGCTATACATTTTTGCCAAAGTATCCCATGCCTCCTTTGGCGTATTTGCATCCTGAATATGCACAATCATGGAGTCTGAAATACTGATAGACAGCCAGTACATAACTTTCCTGGCTCTCTCATGCCATCCTTTGAATGCTTGCATTTCCTGTTGACTGGGAACATTAGGAAGAACAGGTTCTTCTTCATTTCCTGTAATGAATTCCCAATAGCCTTTTCCCATCAAGAAATTCGTCATTCTAAACTTCCATGCCTGGAAGTTGTTCTTGTCAAGCTTTTCAGTGACAATCTGTGAAAGAGAATCAGATGCCATTACAGAACACTGCAAAATATTCTGTCACTGTAAAAAACACAGCTTTTTGCCTCACACGGGCAGATCTGCAAAACTGACGAAAATGGTATTTCACCACACAGTCACTTCCTAGTGACGATTTTGCGTCAACAGGCAACAAGCATGAATCTGCAACTCCCAATATCTCTGCACACAGGCATACGATGCAATTTGTGTGGCACCTTTCCACCAACTAGCCGCGCAGTGGTCGCACAGCAAAAAACAGGGCCTTTTTCTGAGTGCCTGCGAAGAAGTTCCGCCTTCAAAACGGGCCCCGAAACGGCCTCAAATCAGAAAAATAAAGTCACTAAGGGCATTGCCCTTACCCGCAGCATATACTGCGCTCTCGCCACACCGCGAAGGGCGTCTCAATCTGAAACAATGCACTCCTGCACTTCTGGCTGTGCTACCTGTAGAGATTTGCTCCCAAACTCGAAATAGGAAAGCAACACTGGTCCTCTTACCAGGACACCACGAACTTGGCTTGCTTTCTTGAGCTCCTTACCACGAACAAGGCTCTGATACCATGTGAAGATAGTGGGAGAGAGGGAAGGAGTCTCACTTGCGGCTTTCTCACAATCACAAATGGGGGAATACACACAAAGGTGGAGGCTGAAAACAGTTTTCCTCTTCTTAGTTGTGAAAGCCAAAAGAACTCAAGTACAAAGAAATAGAAGAACCCTATATGTGGGTCTCAAAACCAAACTCAACTAACTAAGGTGGCATACTAACTGAGCCACGAACTAGTGTAGATAAGGATAGCTGTCATCCAGCTATTATTCATGGGCGGTGTACCAACCGCATCTCCAGCTAACAAGTCGGTGACATAAGTACACAACGGTCACCCTGGCATATCTCGAGTGGAGCTCGATATCTCAACAGTGCCCTCTCCTCATCTCCACTCTTGTCCTCTCCCCTCTTCATATTTTGTCATTTCCTCCCTTGCTGAAGCCATGCTTGCTAATGGTTGGGCCCTCAATTCTATAAAATTCATCAACCTGAAAAATGTCTTTAAAATCCAAGACATATAGATGGGGGACATGCAATGTAATTGTCTCTTAGCATGCATAATTAGTTAGGTCAATGCGCATGTACACAGGGTATGAGACATCTTTTGCTTTGAAGGTGCCGTACTTGGCCAAGACCTTCCCCTCAAAAGCAAAGCAATGTGAAACAAACTCAAATAATGCTCCTATGGATAGAACTAGTAGAGCGTTTGGGTTTACAGGACTGGTGTTTGCAGCAACATTTATCCCGCTAGGGCCACTTTCATCATTTGCAACAAAGACATCTTCCATTGGGTTTACAGGGTCTACATTGTTGTTGCAAAGACTTTTCCCATGTTGTGCACCCACATTTGAACTAGCTAGAAAATGTCAATAGTATTTGTGTGAGGAATATTTAAGTGTATTTCCTAAGTCTATTGTTCTAAAATTTGCTTTTGAAATTACTATCTCTACAAGTCATATTCTATATTCAGTAATGATTACCTTTTCAAATGGCAATAAATTCTAATTGTAAATAATATGTGGCTTCATAAGTATTGGAATCAGGATGTTTTTTGCATAGTGACTACCAATGCTCTTATTTTTTGGAAGCTTTAATACAAAAGGGAAATAAAGAAATCACTTATGGTCTTAAAATAAAACAAAGAAAACCTTTTTTTTTTATAATCACAATGTATTAAAGCAAAAAGAGCATGGGTTTGAAAGCATCACAATCAAAACGTTTTCTAATTTGCAACTAGAAATGAACTCTTTTTTTCAATGTTGTACTAAAAAATGTGAAATGAACATGGCATTTGATTTCAAGGAAAATTTTAAGAAATGAAAAAAATCTTTATAACTTCATTATGATGTTTTCAATTCCAAATAACATTCAAATAAAGGCATTTCTTAATTTCAAAAAATTTTTAAAAATTAAGATGTCTAAGCATAAGAAGTACTTGGGATCAAATCTACACATGTAATAAGAATTATATAATCAGATTAAAAAAGATTGTACTTTAAAAAAGGTAGCATAAGTATCACATAGATATATATAAACATTTATGTTCTCATAGTTTATGATTCAAATGAAATTGTTTGTATGGCAAGAAGCGTAGGCACTTCCAAGTTGTATGCGCAACAAAAAACATAGAGATTGCTAAGTTCAAATTAGGGATCTATGACTCCCGAAGGTCCCTGCTCCTCAAGAATCTGTGGCCTAATATATAAATTTATATGGCACTTCAATTTTTGACTGCATCCTCGGTCATGAATGGTTTTTTGAACTGAAGAACCAACCCCAAATGTAAACATCTCCAAAATATAGCAAGAACATACAACAAAAGACACTGTAAAAAAAACAATTGTACCTTCAGCACAAGCTTGCTTGGCAACCGCATAGAATGCAGTCTTCAATGTTTTTTTGGAGCTCTTGTGAATACCCATGTTCTTTAATTGGATCTAACACAAGAGGAAAACTTGCAACCGAGACTGGAGGAGGGGCTGAGGTCTTTATCAAGCACGCACCCAAAATTGAGATATTATCATGTTGCGCAAGTGCTCGAACGACTTCTCTCATTGGTGGACCTAGACCTACGATGACATGCATTTTAAAAGAAGACATTCTAGATACAACAGCAATCAATAGGGCTCAAAGGGGAAAAAAACAAGCCCGTATATCTTGTGTGGGATCAAAATGTTCGATCCTTGGCCCTTTACTTTGAGTGGATGTTTTCAAGACTCCCGTCTGTATTAAAACATCAAAGGAGAAGCCAATCAATCATCACATAATAATCAAGAACGTCTAATATGAGAAAATAAAGAAGACGAGTTTACTGAAAGAAACATCTTTTTCCAAAAGGTAAATACAAATTGGTTAATAAAATATACCATCCACTACATGCAAACACTTTGGAACTTCCTCTACTAGACATATACTTCTGCTAGTCTTTGAATGTATATCTTCACCTTTGTGTTTACCTTTCGAATCATCTTCTAGCCCACATAAACATTCCTTGATTCTGCCATTCTCCATCTTACATTCATCAACTTCCTCTGTAACAAGTATTAAATTTCATTATCCATACAATATATACAAAGACATTCGATTAACATTTCGTACTGAAATCGAAGATTCTCAGCTGGATACCTCACATAACTGAATGCTTATTCTTCAAGCACGTCTTCTTAGATTCTTCCATATCCATCCGACCTTAAAATAGACATTCAAAAATCGGATGTAAAAATCAAAGAGTCTCAATGCTGAAGGCATACACACAGGAAATCGAAAAATCTCAATGTTGAAGCTGTCATACACACAGGAGATACGAGAATTTGAAAGTATTCGCGAGCATCATAGTGAAGGTTTTCAATGCGAATCTTGTAAACAATTTAAAAGTAATACAAAGAACAAAAAGCCAGAGTTAGAAAAGAAAGACAAGAAAATAGGAAAGACAGTCAACGAACTAAAAGAAAAGTGTCTCAACTACAGAGTACGAGATAGATAAGAAGATGCAAAGTTCCGTCACTACAAGTTCAATGATTCCACTAGGCACATGCATAGATTGGAGAGAGCTTTGAGAAGAATAAAGAAGTACCATGAGAATGGAGACCTTTCTCAAATTCACTACTACTAGTATCCATAGACTCTCCTGAGCAAACTGATCCATCATCAAAAATTGCTTGCTCTGCTCTTGACATATTGATTAGCACCTCCTCACAAAAGAAATCGCTGCCTAAGATGGTCAATGTTTGCTTGGGTGTAGCCAATCGTGGAACTATTTTTGAGGCCATTTTGGGGCCACGACACAATGTGCTCCTGGGTGAATATTTGAATTTTGGGCGGACCCGCACTCATAAAAATTTTTCTTGATGTCATGAGGCACACTTGTGTAATAATGAGATGCAATCTATTTGTTCTAACACCGCATAGCTTGACACATGACATCTTTGCACTGCTTGATGTAGCACAATCTTTGGCCTATGCCACCTGATCATTTATAATCATGCAGCCTTTTGCCACAGCTTTGCCACCTGTCACTCACTGGGCACCGCACCCATGCAGATCATTTAAATTGAAGGTTGGCTTGGATAGACCACCGTGCTAGTTCTTGGCATAATAATTAAATGTAATCTATCATTATGAACACCACCACAGTGCAGTCTCTAGCCTGACCACTTGTCATCATGCAGCCTTTTGTCGCATCTTTGCTCGCTCGTAGCCCATGCAAATCATAGGTTGGCTTGGAGAAACCATCGTGCTGGTTTTTGGCATAATAATGAGATACAATCTATCATTCTGAGCATCGCCTCAGCATAGTCTTTGGCCTGATGACATGTCATCGCCTAGAATTCAAGGTTGTCTTGGAGAGACCATCGCAATGGTTCTTGGAGCTATAGCTCCGTTACCTATTTTTACATATTACAGGAGGAGGTCTATGATGACTAGCATGTTGGCAAATAGAAGGAGATCTATGAAAGCCACCACGCTGGTTCTTTGAGTTATATATTTGTGTGATAGGAAAAATGTATTCTATTGTGCAACCAAGCAAAATGCAATTGACGATATGGCCCTTGTGTTGAGATATGGTGCCATAAGTGCACATAGATTAAATGCTAAGGTATGGTATAGGAAGTATTAAAGTAGCCACCCTAGGATGTGGACTACATGATGTGGAAATGTGGATCAAGGATATCCACAAGCAAAGATGTGGGTCAGAGGATCCCACAAGTGTTGACTATTCAAAGGGCACTCTCTATATAAGAGGCCTATCATGTATTGTTGAGTAGAGAGAAATGCACACTCACTCAAGATTCTGTTTATGAGTCCAAGCTAATCTATCTTGGAACCTAATTGACTTGAGGTACATGTCATGAGCACTCTCTTCATCATGTCTCCACATAGGTTCCATCCACCTTAGAGCATAGATCCTGAGGCACTCCAGTTTTGTCATGGTATCAAAGCATAGGTTTAGCTCTCCTAGTTTAGCTCATTAGTAGTTCACTAGGATTGCTCCCATTCCTAGAGTAGTTGTAGGCATGCCTTAGGAACTCATGAGTTCTCCTACATTAGTTTTAGTTTTAGATTGAGAGATCTTCATTGGTGAGAGAATTCTGTCCATGAGAATTTGAGATATTTTTGTTCATGTGACCTTCTTCTTGAGAACCATTTAAGCATTCTTTTTTGTAAGAGAGAGCATTTCTTGAGATCTCTTTTTCATTTCGCGAGAGAGGAGAGAAGGTCTGATCAATTTCTCTAAAGAGGTTCTCCGTGTTGAGTACTTTGTTACCCATTGACACTCTTCTCATAGTGAATAGAGACCACCATCCAGCTAGTGTGTACAACCTACCAAACTTGGAGGAATTGTATGTCCTTCTATTTCCATTTTCGGAAACTGGAAAACATGTTGTCTCTTACCTGGCTTTGACACCCTGTGGAAGGATTCAAAGCATCCCCTCTATGGCGATCGAGTCTACTCTGATCTAGATCTAAACCAACCGTCGATCGATGAAAGAGCAGCAAATAATTCCTTTTCTTTTGTTCTTTTTAAGTGCTGGGTCAGATGCGTCGATGTAGAGGCAAATGTGCGTGAAGGAAGTGGTTTTGACGGCGAGGCTCAAATGTGAGTGTAACATGCGCCAAAGTGTGCATGTGATGTGATGAGCACGTAGAGCACAAAAAAATGAGCGACTTTCCTTTTTGGAGTGCCCTCAAATTCTTCCTGGATCAAGAGATATGACTTGATCTAGGTGGAGGGGCAAAAGGAGTGCAAATGGTGCTCAATGATGATGTGTCACTGTGAGTCACATGCAGTGATGATGTGGCACTGTGCTTAGCAGGAGGTGTGCCAGTGAAGCTTTGTGCTGAGGTGGCAGGAGTGTGCACAGTGTGTCTGGCAAGGGATTGTGCCTGCAGAGGGTCAGTGCTGACTGGACTGCTGAGGTGGCAGTGCTAAGGTGGTACAGATGATGTCAGTAGGGTGATGTGGCAATGCTGACATGGCACTAATGACATGTCCCTGATGACATGGCATAGGTGATGTGGTTGATGATGTGTCACTGATGAAGTCGGTGATGATGTGGCAGTCGGTGATGATGTGGCAGTCGGTGATGACATCAGCTGACATGGCAGATAAGCTGAGGTTGCCACATGGCACAATTGTGATCAAACCACCTAACTAGGGGTTGACTGAACCTAACCCTGGTTAGGTTAAATCTGCCATGTGTCAAGTTACTGACCACTGGTGGGTAACCAAACCTAGGGTTGCTGACCAACCCTATCTGCCACGTGTTGCGAGGTGACCCACCAGAATTGTTGTCAGAATCTCCGAGATTCCGACGGAATCTCAGGATTCCGTCATCTTCTACGATGGTTTGTTGAGAAGGCAGTTCGTTGGAGGCACTCGCTTGCGAGTTTTGTGACTCTGAGAGCGGTAGCCAGAATTGTCGAGGCTCATTGAAGAGGCGATTTGGTAGATGGAAGCTTCGAAGCTCGTTGAAGCGGGTCTTTGGTCGTTTGGAGGCACGCGTTGGAGGTGGCTTGGGCAATAAGGTGGCGTTGTTGTCTCAAGCATTCGTAGCAAATGGAAGAGCTGCATAGGAGCTGTCTTGAGCATTCATAGGAGTCGTATTTCATTCGAAGCTTGTTTGCTTTGTTGTTGTGTTGGCCATTTGAGCGTCAAAGTTTTACGTGCTGCTGTCGTTGCAACGAGATCATTGGTGGTGACTTGCGAGTCACCATGCGAGCTACACCTTTGTGAGTCGTGAGCAGAAGGTGCCTTGGGGTTGTAGTGGATAAGAAGGGCTGCCCATGAAGGAGCGGCTATGAAGACAAGGCTTTGATGTTCTTTGAGCCGTGGAGCTTAGGAGCCGCTGGTGCCGCGTTGAGAGAGCTGTTGACGGAGCCGTTTGGACCTTCCTTGGAACTATGAGTGCTGGCTATGGAACTGTTGGTGTAACGAGAGCAGCTGTTGTAGAGGTCATCGCTTGGCGGTTGGAGCTGGTCGGCCGGCTTGGCTGTGAGAGCTATGGAGCCCATGAAAGGCGTTGCAGTAGTGTAGTCCCCAAAGCACATGTCAATGAAGGTGCTATTGTTCAATGAGCTACGCTAAGGATCTCTTGCCTGTTGAAGCTTCAGCTTGTAGAAGCATCTTAAGTCTCAAAGGACTTCTAGGCTCTGAGTAGAATTCTCGTTAGAGAACATCTCTCCCTCTCAAAGTAGGACAGGCTCCTCTCTTCTCCTAGAAAGCTCTCAATGGATGAATTTCTCTCAATGAAATCACTCTCTCTCAAATCTGAAGTGAAATTTCTCACAAACAATGAATCAAATAGAAGGAGATTAACGGAGATCTCTCATGGACGGAAATTTTTCACATGAATAGAAATTTCTCTCAACGGAAGTGAAGGGAAGGATCTCACAATCACTCAAGGGAACTCTCAATCTCACAATCTCTCTCGCACTCTCAAGAATCTCAATGTCTCAACGGAAGGCAAGGGAGCTCTGATACCATGACAAAATATGAAGAGGGGAGAGGAGAAGAGTGGAGATGAGGAGAGAGGGCACAGCTAGAGAGCACACCACAAATGACTAACTGTACACTAGATTTAGTTGAAAAAATAGAATATATACAAACCCGTTTAGGGTTAGGGTTAGGGGATCTAACCCTTTCCTTTATAGCACTCTATAAGGTTAGTGCTATGCACATATGATCAAGTGATGGTGCTATGCACACATGATCACATGATGTTGAGCGTGAACTCTCAACAAACTGGGCAATTGCTGAGAGCCTTAAAGGCCAAAAGATTACAGCTAGTGGCCATAACCATTCAAATATAAAAGTTAACAACAATGCATAATGAGAGCCTCAAATTGAACAAAAAGAGATTACATAAATGCCTTAGAGACCAAAACATTACATCCAGTGAGCCAAAAGATCGTTGAGAGCCTTAGAGGCTAAAATATTACATCCACCCATTGCTGAGAGCCTCATCTAAGCAGTTTTCCACTAGTCTAGCTTGTTGTATTAAAATTTTTTAGGGAGCCAAAGGAGGATACGATGGAGAGGCTGAAGACCATGCACATTGCCAGGACTCAGATTATGACCCCCCCAACAAGTCGAGAGCACTCTGCTCTGAAATACTGAGGCCTTCGTCGACATCTAGGGGGAACCCATATAGCACAACCATAAAGAGGCCCTCTGTGAGCATGTCATCTAAGGTGGTGGCATGCAGATGTGTGGGGAATCGACTGTGGGAACACAAGGCCTCCACTAGTACTAGCATTTCTACTCCATGTGAATGCAACGAAATCACCTTATATGAGAAGGCAGATTTCATTGGGATCACATAGCATCGAGGGGGGGTGGTAATAGGCATGCTAAAGATGAGTGGGTGAGCAACAGATGAGCAGGGGAGCAAATAAGTGATGAGAGTTAGAGGAGGGAGCATGGAGCAAAGTAGAGTAGGGGCGAAAAAGAGCTGGAGGAGGGGTGTGGATCAAAGTAGCAGAGCATGTCGAGCCAAGTAGTAGAGCATGGGCGGCGGATCATAGCACCATAGTAAAATGCCAAATGCCACATATCTTATATATATTATAAAGTTTGAGCCACCGTGGTGGCTGGAGCCCAGAGTTCCATCCATATTAATTATAGGCCACCACGGTGGAATCTTAGGCACCACCTCAGATGGGATGGTAATCATGAAGAAGATGCCATGTGCTACCACTCCAGTGGCTGGTAATTAACTGTGCCAGCTCGGTGGAATCTTAGCCAAGACAGAGGTGGTTGATGAGAGCCACCACCACCGAGCAGTAATTCCCACAAATTCAAATCATGGAGCTCTAATCACTCATTACCATGCACTCTAGTTCTCTACTGAGCATGCGAGCCTGGTGATTGGTAATTTTTACTACACTCATAGTGATCATGCATGCTTAATCTCAGTGGTGGGTGAGCAGTGGCTAGTAATTTTAACTGCCAACCCAGCCACATGATAGACGTGGTTGTAATCACTTGTTACCATGCACTCTAGTACTCTACTAAGCATGCGAGCCCGATGACTGGTAATTTTTATTGCACTCGTAGTGATCATGCATGCTTAATCCTAGTGGTGGGTGAGCAGTGGCATGGTGGAATTGTAGCCACGATAGATGTGGTTGATGATAGCCACCACCATTGTGCGGTAATTCCCACAAAAGTAAATCATGAAGCCTAATCACCTATTATCCCTCATTACCATGCACTCTAGTACTCTCCTGAGCATGCAAGTCAACCAGTGATTGGCAATTTACTGCACTCGTAGTAAAATCATGCATGCAAGCCCGATGGTGGTAACTGGAAGTTGAGTAATTACAGGCCACTATAGTGGCTAGTAATTAACTGCCAGCCCAGTGGATCTTAGTTGCCACCATAGACATGGTTGGGAATCTTAGATGCCACCACCTCTAATCATTCATTACCATGCAAGTCAGTGTTGCTACCTTGAATTAATCAAAATTTGAGCCAACCACCGCGGTGGCTCTCACCTTGACAGTAGTCGGGCTACAACCACCGTGGTGGCTCTCACCTTGAGAGTGTAGTCAGGCTACAAACTGCTATTCCATTCCCTTAAGCATTTCTTCTTCTATCCCTCTCAACTGTTTCATTCTCCCTTGCAACCTCAAGCCTCCACTATTCCATTTCCTTCTTCTATCCCTCTCGACCATATCTTTCTCTCTTGCAATTGGACTACTACAAACTCAAGCCTCCACTATTCCATTTCCTTCACTATTTCATCTTCTATCCCTCTTGACCATTTTTATCTCCCTTGCACTCTTCTTGCAACTTCTATCCCCTCTTGTAATGGACCCTCCACAGTCTCGGAGCTCCTCACACAATCTTTCCTCCCCCTCTGTAGCACAGTGTGATAGCCCCTCCTCCCCTGATCTCGAAATAGTGGCATATGGAAGATCCTCTCTTGCTATTCAAAAGCCCAATTTGGACACTCTCCAAAACTTCATCAGGTTGGTACAAGAGGTGAATGTGAAGGAGAGGCAACTAGTCTATCAAGTTCATAAGATTACTATCAATGAAAGCGTGATTGAAAATGCTGTACAAATTTCTGGAGGCAATTTGCAAGCACACTTTTTCGAGTAGTGGAAGAGAAAAGATATTATAGATGTATACCCCAACACTCAGATTAGTAAAGATGGTGACAAAACATGTGTGCCTCAGGATCTATGGAGCACTCTAAGGTGGATGGAACCTGTGTGGAAACATGATGAAGAGAGTGCTCATGACATGTATCTCAAGTCAATTAGGTTCCAAGATAGATTAGCTTGGACTCATAAAGAGAATCTTGAGATAGTGCAAAGTGCTTGATTGATATTCCTTCAAATGAACCTCCCTTTTATAGGTGAGGGTACTTACATCCATTTTGCTTGCTCACTTGTGGGATATCTCCTCCATGCCATGTGGCAGCTTACCCTTTGCTCATACCTTTGCTCTACAAGTGCTCATGGCACCACAACTCTCAACACCTCCCCTTGGTGCCATGATCCTTTGGCTACTGCAAGGTGGTCAGATGTGAGTTACATTCCATCACCTCCCCTTAGTGCTTGCATTGCTACTTAAGGTGGTCAAGTGTGGCTTTTACATGTCAATACCTCCCCTGGGTGCTTTCATAGCTACTCTCAGGTGGTCAGGTTTGATTTACAAAATATAGGCAAGGTTGGCAAGGTTTTTACTTTTCAATACATTCCATTGATGTCACCTTTTGGCTCATGGCTTGATGACGATGGCATTTACTTCTTTGTGTAGCTACCTGCATGATGCTTTGTTCTTCCATGTGCCTTGATGCTTTGTGTGTGGATGCCATGCTTCCTGCTATGGTCATCTCATGCACTTGTGCTTTCGGCTTGCTTCTGACAATGATGTGTGCATTCATGCTTTGCTTTTCCATTTGTTGCAAAGGTCTTACCATGAACTTTATTTTGCTTCAATGGCAGTGTCTAATTGCTAACAATGATTCTAATCCAACAGGCACGTAGAGCTCAAAAAGACGATCACTTTTCCTTTTTGGAGCGTGTGCAAATTCTTCCTGGATTGCAAGTTATGGCTTGTTGAAGCTTTTGTGAAGAAGAGGGCCTTTGATGATGTGGCAGAGACTGTTCACATGTAGCTTGCAAGACTGTGCTTGGCAAGGAGACTGTGCTTGGGTAGCACTGCTGACTGTGCATGCTTAGGTGGCATTTAGCTAACCTTAACCCTGGCTTGGTGGGTGACCTTAACCTTACCACAGTCAGGTCTTATCTGCCATGTGTCATTCTACTAACCAACGTATCAAGATTTAACTACAGTTAGATAATGACCAACCCGATGCCACGTGGCATTTTCCAAGGTGAGAGACTTTGATGTAGGAAGGTCTGCACAGCAGAATGACGATGGTGCGGTTTTTCTTCTTCGATGATCATGTCACCGACGGATTGCAATCTGTACTACCATAGAAGAACTGGCGAGGGGCAACCGTGGAGGCTTAGATTCTATCTACTGCTTGCAGGAGCTTGGGCGCAGTCTGTAGATCAATGGAGTGGTCTGGAGCCGCGTCATGTTTGTTTTGTTGTAGGAGCTTGGTCCATCAAGTTGCTAGCGCTTTGTATGGAGAGGCTTTGGTTGGATGTCTTTGGCGAGGCTGCCGGGGCTATCTTTCTCCTCAGGCATGGAGGCAAGTCATTGATGGCGGCTGTGCGCAGGGCCCGTCGTCCATGTTGATTTGTCTGTCGTCCACTGTAGATGCTCGTGGCTAGAGTATGCTTGTTGATGGTGCAGTGTTAGTTGAAGCTAGAGTAGATTGGAGGCTCTGGAGGTTAAGCATTTGGATGCGGGAGCTGAGCATTGCTATGGGCAGGCCTTTCTTTTCTTCTTTTTGCTCATTGTCATGGTGGTCACCGTCTTTAGCCGCTCTTCTTCTCCTTCGATCAAGCAACGCTTTGATCTTTCGGGGACTATTGTTGTCTAGGTAGCGGCAACCACACACGCATGCAACAAGCCCAAGTCTACATTCTTCTGGGATAATTTGCACCTGACGCAGGCAGGATGGAAGTTGTCGATGGAGCAATACACCTCGCAGTTACGAGTTAATGGCATAGGGATGACAGCGGGAGCTACAGCTACAGAAAGCCAAACCTTGCTTTTTCTGGGACTACAAATTCATGGTCTTTTCGTTATTGCAACTGTCTAGCAGCCATTCCAAATCCTCTGTTGGACTGAGTCACTATGTGAGTTGCAAGATCTGAGTTGCCAAAGAAACGGGCATGGCTTGAGCTCTATAGAAATAGGTGATAAAGACTCGAAGGGTGACCTTTCTCTCTCAAACTAGGATAGGATAGACTTGTCTCTCTCTCTCTCCTTGAGGATAAAATCGACACGGAATGATGAGAACTCTCATGAATCTCTAAAGAAGAATGCTTACAAAGGACTCTCAATCATCCTAAAACTAATCTAGGAATGGGAGGAGCAATCCTAGTGAACTACTAATAGCTAAACTAGGAGAACTAAACCTATGCTCTGATACCATGACAAAACATGTGTGCCTCAGGATCTATGGAGCACTCTAAGGTGGATGGAACCTGTGTGGAAACATGATGAAGAGAGTGCTCATGACATGTATCTCAAGTCAATTAGGTTCCAAGATAGATTAGCTTGGACTCATAAAGAGAATCTTGAGATAGTGCAAAGTGCTTGATTGATATTCCTTCAAATGAACCTCCCTTTTATAGGTGAGGGTACTTACATCCATTTTGCTTGCTCACATGTGGGATATCTCCTCCATGCCATGTGGCAGCTTACCCTTTGCTCATACCTTTGCTCTACAAGTGCTCATGGCACCACAACTCTCAACAGATGGTGGAGTCAAGATTTTGAGCTTGCCAACAGACCACCAAGATGTGCTGAAGAAGACCATTCACTTCTTTCCTGATACGAGAGGGACCTGGAAGTTCTTGCTGGTTCAAGCAACAGTAGAGCAACTCAGAGGATGTGATGTATCTTACTCAATGACAATCTCCGAGAGCATGTTAACCAACCTGAAGAATTGCATGGATGGCTAATCCCAATTGTCATCTCAATCCACTAGAGTTGCAATGCACCTGATGGCATCTACCCTCAAAGGGATTTTTTAGCAATACGATATGCAGATGTCTTAGAAGGTAACTTTTCTACAAGAGAAAGCCACCGATGCAGCAAAGGCAACACAACTTGAGAAAAGTCTCAGGGAAGGTGCAGAAGCCAAGGTAGAGGAGGCACAAGTGAGGGCCTTGCAGACACAAGAGCAAGCTACAAAATTGGTCGTCGACATGGAAAGGCATAGAAGAGAAGAAGCAGAGAAGCGCATGAAGAAGCTCCGAGATATGCTCAAAGAAGTGAGAAATGACGGGGACATGGTGGACAAGGAGCTAGAAAATATGCAAAAGGATCTTGAAGATCAAAGAGCCAAAAAGGAGGGTCTTTACAAACAGCTCTGCAACATGCAAAATGCATTGAACATTGAAAAAGACCAGATGATGGAGGAGTTGAAAAGGAAGAATGCAGAAACCAAAAAGGATGCAGGAATTGCAAGAGAGCTGTGGAGCAAAGAGCAACCGGGGTTGAGAAGATAACGAGGCAGCTCCCTAGGCCAGGAAGGATGCAGAGAGCAGCCACGGTGGAGCAACTTCTAGCCACCACCATGGAGCAATTTGTAGCAGCCACGGTGAGGGTTGTTTTTTCGAAACATTGTTGGAAGTCTAAAGAGTAAGTTATAGGACCCTGCAAGAAGATCATGATAGATGTGTGCACAAGCTTGGCGTGGCTTTCGACAATTATGAAAAGTAGTCTGTCGTCCTGAGATATTTCCAAACTAGAGTGGAAGTCTTGGAAACGTGCCCATGAAGATGTTTTTCAGCAATTTATGCAACTTCAATAGATGCTGAGGGATTTAGATGAAGCTGTTGCACAGAATGAGCAAAAAGTGGAAGAGATGAAGAAGAACATCTGTAGCCTTAGGATGAGGGAGGAAGGAATCAAGAAGCAACTTCGTTATGTACAGAGTAAGATTGTGGTATTGACGGCTGCAATAGTTAAATCAGATGCCTATCTTGCTATGCAGTAGGGTCCAAAAAGCATGGTTTGCCATACCCCCATCATAGATGACTACTATATCCGATGGCCTGCGTGCTACCACCCTGTGTACGTTTTTTGCTTTGGAGTTTTTGTGCACATACAAATCTAGCTGTAGAGAATGCCATTTGCCATTGCCCAGGTCATGGGCAGATCAAATCTACCTGCCTTCTACAGCTATCTATGATGAGAAAGTAGATGCTGCACAACTCAATTTGCCATTTGGGCAAAAAATTTTAAAGACAAGGAGCTCAAATTGAAGAAGGCCAAGACCGAGCCTGACTGCAAGGAAAAGGAGCCTAAAGGGAGAAGTCCCCTTGAGGAAAGGAGCAAGAAGGGCCGAGCGTGCAACCAGGAAGCTCAAATCAAGGAAAGAGGAAGCAGCACAAAGGGAGGGGCCGGGCCCCTATAGGAAGGAACCAGCCCCATTCTGGAAAGGAGCAAGGAGGGTCAAGCCTACAATCAGGGAGCTCAACAAGGAGTCCTTGAGATGTAAACTAAAGTAAAGGAGCCTTTAAGATTGTAATCTATTTAATTGTTAATCTTTTCTAGAGTTTACTTGGGCAATGTTTTCTCAACTATGTGGCTAGATAGTGTCCTTTGATCCATGCCAGCACTGTGATAACAATGACACAAAAGATTTTGATTTGACAAGTAATGTGAGACGAAAGATTTCGATTAGATCACTATTGTGAAACTGACTGAAAGATTTCGATTAGTGAACTAATTTGAGACAAAAGATTTCGATTAGATAACTAATGTGAGACGAAAGCTTTTGATTAGACAATTAACATGAGACTGAAGAATGAGAAAGTCGGGCTCAATGAACTCAAAGATTTTGATTACCAAACTAACATGAGACTGAGGATTGATAAGGTCAGGTTCAATGAACTCTCTCCCTATTTAAGTGTAGTGCAGACACAACTAAGAGCCAATTATGAAATCTAACCCCAAAACTATGTACACCAATCCACCTACTGCCAATCCACCTATAGTGAATGTATGGCATACCCAAATAACTTTGGAATGCTTTTGTTCTATTCGAAAACAATGTTGGATGGCATCCTCGTAGAAACAGACCCAAAGAAGAAGGAGGAAAATAGATGCAAGGAGGACATGCTTCGGTGGTGGGTGTATTACTTGGAGTCGACAAAGACGGTGAATATTAATTTCCCTGGCTATTGTTTTTCCTACTCCTTTAAGGTACTTGTCAAGCTCATGATGTAGGTTCTTTTGGCAGGACATGATAGAGCACAAAGACCAAGATGAAGAGGACCCCCAGCGAAAGGAGGAGTTACTATGGGCATATAAGTCAATAGAGTCAAGCAAGCAGTGTGTAATCCAAGTGTGTGAAGAGGTCTATCATCGTGCATCAAAATGGCCCAAAGAGCTGGGAGATGCTTGCCATAGAGAGGCTGATAAGATAGTTGGGACTCTAGAATTTCCTTAGAATAGACTTGGTTGCATGTATGTATAGAATAAAATTTTGATATTTTTGAATAAATTGCTATATCCTATAGTCTTCAGGATGCATGCTTCACATGCAACATAGCATGCGTAATGCTTTAACAGTCTTGTTCTAAATCCTTATTCCATAATTTTTTGTTGAGTTTTTTTTCTCATGTTCAAGTTTGAAATGTGTATTACAACTTGAAGACAAATTTTGCCGAATTCTATTAAGCAATGCATAAGTTATGGGTCATGCAAGATAGTTATATACATAAAAGTCCTTGAACCTCACAAAAAATGGCTACACCCAAGCAAACAATGACCCAAGAAGTATACGTAAAAAGCAACTATCAAAATATCTCATGCACGAATGATGCAAATACTCCTCTTTTTATACGTGACCCGATGACTCCCATTTTGGCAATCCGATCACCATACGGGTTTCTTCTGATTTCTCTCTCCCATGACAACCCATACCTTTCCTTGCTAAAGGTTAGAGACTTGGTTTTCCTTCGCCCATGCTTTGCCCTGGTAAGCCCAGCCTTTCTAGAGAAGTATAGAAACCTCTGAAGAAATGGACACCATCAGCCACCTCACTAAATGCATGCATCTTTCCTGCAAGCGATTTGTTCTATTTACACTTGTCTACCTTCCACAACTAACCTTGTGCTATATTTCCTTCGACTTCTACTGCTGCAACAATACAATTAAGGGATGCATACCTGACAAAATGTCCACTGAGGTGGTAATGAGGCCACTCGTGGTGGTTCAAGTCCCCTCCTCTAATATGCTCACAACAACACAAACTATAGACGCGCTTGATAGATGTGCAAAATAGCGGGCGCGTCTATAGGCGTTGCTTGAATAGAGAAATTACGGGCATGTCTAATAGCGTGTCTAACAGCTCATCTATTTGCACGTGTATTAACACATCTATTTGCGCATCTACACTGAGAAAATACGAGCCCATCTAACATTGCATTTACCAACGCATCTATTTGCACGTGTATTAGCGTGTCTATTAGTGTGTTTACACTGAGAATTAGACGTGTATTTAGACGTGTATTTAGATGCAAAATAGAGAATACAGAAAGTGAGATTTTGGTGTACATCATTGCTTTCCAAACATTGCCCATGATTACCAAAGCACATAATTTTAACAAAAACATCAATGCTTTTTTGCAAGCCCACATATACAAGAATTAAGTGAAACACCTATTTCATTAATTTTGGACTAGTGCATTGTCCAAATTCATTTTGCGAGATAATTTTGGATAAAGCATTTCAAAAAAAGAGGCTCTTATAAAACAAACTTTGAGTCAAAAAGTAAGATTTTAAAAAAGCAAATTATTCTAGGATAACTGCAGTGGATCGACCTTGATCTTCTTCAAATTTTTTTAATTCCCGTGCACTCAAGGCTTGTGTTTCATCATCCTTAGTTACATCCACCATTTCTTGCTCTAGAAGTTTGCGCTCATGTTCTACACGTTTGTGATAGTGTGCCTATTCTTCTTGTCCCTGCATCGAAGTCTGAGCTTTTTGATCTCCTTCATGTGAAGATCCTTGAATATGAGGAGCATATTCTGCATCTTGAAAGTACTCAAACATTATCTTTGCATGCATCCTTTTTGCCACCACACTAGGAAATTGCTCCCGAGTATATGAAAGAGTCTCCAATGCACTTTGCATCTCTGGAAACTTTGATGGTTGAGGAGGAGACATCACAAAGTTCTTTGAGTCTCTCCTTGACACAAAAATGTGGATACCGCCAACTTCAGGAACTGAACTCTTTGAAAAAATATCCACAAAGATCTCTTTTGGCTCTATCATTATGCCTACCACAAGGTTTGAAGTCATATCTTTTTTGAAGAAAGTCCATGGATCTTCAACACCATTGAACTCCCTCTTTGACATAAGTAGAAAGAGTCTCTCTTATTTTGGATGAAGAAACCAAGCTCTTCTACCCATGTGATATCGAGTCCACCTATAAAAGCCATTGGGGCTATATTCCTTTCCTTTGAAATTCAAAGTGACATCAGAAACCCATTCTCTGATCTCAGAGTCATTTAGGATAGCCACCACATTAGTTGATTGCTCCATAATCCTACAAGAAAAGATAATGAAGAATTTAGATACATACAAGTAAAGTACAATATACAACCCTTGATACAATAAATGTGGGAAATATCCCAAAAGGCTTTACAAGGCTTCATATGGCAATAAATGTGGAAAATAGCCTAGAAGGCTTTACAAGAATTAAAATTTTGTACAAATGTAAAAAAATTAGACAATAAAGCTTTACAGTAATATAAAATGTCGTCTAGTGATAAAGCTTCAATCTTCATGAAGACATGTAATCTATCCATCCATTGATTTGCCCTCTAGTCATAAAGCTTCAATCTTTGTGATGACATGTAATCTTTCCATCCATTGATATCTGTGCACTGATACCCAACTGATGCAATCTACCCACTAAAAACTGTTCCACTGATATCCACTTATGCAGCCCACATGATATCCACTTCTACAAGGGTTTTTATGACAATAAAGAAGCTTAAATATTTATACAAATGCAATAAAAATAACCAATAATCATCAAGCTCCAATATGTCCCATGACATGTAATCTGTCCACTGATATCTGCTCATGCAATCTGCCCACTGATAAACTTCTTGGTAAATGGTAAAAGTTCTTATTTAATAGCATGTTATGAGCGTTAAACCACATGTGAGTGAAGGGACTAACAATGATTAGGAACTAGTTAGAAAAATTTGAGCATGGCTTCGATTGGCAACTTGGAGAATTGTCTCTCCTCTAAGGCAATCTAATCTATGCTAAACTATGCTAAACCAACCGTCGAAGCGAAGAAAAGCAATAAATAATTTCTTTTTCTGTGTTCATTTTAATGTGCTGGGGTTTAAGAGGCTTAAATATGCAAAAGAAGGGGTTTTGATATAGAGGCTAAACCTGCATGTGAGATAAATGAAGAACCAAAGTATCCCATGCCTCCTTTGGCATACTTGCATCCTGAATATGCATAATCATAGAATCTGAAACACTAATAGACAGCAAGTACATAACTTTTCTGGCTCTCTCATGCCATCCTTTAAATGCCTGCATTTCCTGTTGATTGGGAACATTAGGAAGAACTAGTTCTTCTTCATTTCCTGTAAAGAACTCCCAATAGCCTTTTCCCATAAGGAAATTCGTCATTCTAAACTTCCATGCTTGGAAGTTGTTCTTGTCAAGCTTTTCAGTGACAATATGTGAAAGAGAATCAGATGCTTTCTTCATAGGTGCATGGTATTATACATTTTATTAGTCTCAACAATCCTTTGGTCGAGCACCATTGTGAGGCATGCGGCGGTGCCCACATGAGTTGGGATCCTTTGCGGCCATATTTTTATAGTTGCAACAGTATCCAAAGTGTTTCCTAGGTGCCTTCCTTGAAGGGGTATGTGGTCTTATGTGATGCCACCCAGGTCACCATACAAGTCCATAGTCTTCATGTGGATGAGGTTTTGGAGCTTCATTGTCCATTCTTGGAATTCCACAGTAGGAGCATTGTTGTAACACTTTCCACACTGCTCGAGAAGAGGCCTACTGGAGAATTCACTATCAACAACAGTTCTAGTTTTGTGACCTCATTTGCAAAGACCGCCTAGTTTGGGAGCTCTTTTCATGTACAGAGCCCTGTGGATACTTCATCAGTTTTCACCCACTTTCTTTTACTATGCTTGCTGCTATGACTGCTTCCTAGTACTTGTCTTCTTGTTTTTGTACAAATACTTACCCTTTCGAGTGCAATCTATAGCTTCAACCAATCCAATAAGGTTTCTTGGATTGTCAATACTCCAACCAATAAAAAACTATGTACAAATCTTATGTGGTGCATTAAGGTATGTTTCAAACCCGGCCACTAGCAAAACGGTGGACGATGTGCTGCCCAATGAGAGGGAACGTCGGGGGTTAGTTTATTTCACATTTGTCCGCCCTTACAAAAAATTATTTTGATGTGTCATCCTAGTCACAGATGGGTGTATACTTTTTTTCAGGCGGCATCCTTGTGGTGCCGAAGAGCGCGCTTGGGTATGTCTGACCAATCCGCATGTGTGCTAGGACTTGTGAACCTGGGACCCACTAGTTTTGGGATGTCAGCTCTACCAAGCAGCCAACTCCTTGTTGGTGTAATAATAGTATATCATTAAATATTTAAACAAGAGTCATTCGTCCTCTTGTGAAAGGGGCCATGGAAGGCCTCTTCAGATCTTTGTGGACACTCATTTTTGGGGCTTCCCCTATCTGTAGATGGGTGTGAAATTGCCCTAAGTTTCTATTTTAATTATTTTTAGACATGTTGTTTTCACATCCAAATGTCCAAGCCTTTTGGCTAGCTGACCACCTTTCATCTCCTTTCTTTTACCCTGTGCACTGCAATGACTCTACTACAGTGCTCAAGTTCTAAGCCTTATAAACAACCTTTGCCTTGCAAGTGAAAGCTGCAATTGAATCAACCCAGTGAGGGGTTACCAACAGTAAAACTACTTCATTGTACGAAAAAACTACATGCAAATGCTATGTGCAAATGGTATGCAAAAAAATACCTTCCTTTTTGTAGTGTGTTTGAGCATGATACATTCAAGGTGATATACACTCTCCTCCCTTGTCTTCTCTTCCTATCCCTTTCTTTCTTTGTCTTCGTGTCTCCATGCCTCCCATTTCAGTAGTCTTTGATTCATTCTCGATTACTTTTGAAAAGAGCAAAATGCAAAGTTTTTTTAGTAAATTATATCTCCAAAATATAAGAACATTTGGCAAGACATAGACACTTGCTTGTTCATAACATAAGGCAAAAACAAACCTGCCTTTACAATGGATTTGATTATTCAGTTGAGCTCATACAATGTCAACTGGAACAAAGAGTTCGAAAATGGAAACCCAAACAATATCGACTTAATTTCTTGTTTGGTATCACTCTATCCCTCATACGCTTGCAACACCATGTTTGACATACTCCGACAAAATCCTGGGGCACCAACTCAATATGTAATATGTTACTACCCTCGTCCAAAATCTAGGGTATGGGGGGACAAGGTCCATATAGAATATGCATGGATTTCCTAGAAACCTTTCAAATATGCAAGGGAAAAGTATGAAAATATCATGTCCCCCCTCCCACAAAATTTAAGGTATGTATCTTTAAAAATATTTAAGATTTGTACATATTTTTCATAATATGTGAGGCACCAGCAAGGGGGGAGGTGGGTCTTTTAGATGGGGGGGAGGTAAAGCAAAAAATACACTAAAATATGAAAACCCATCTTCTTTAAAACTAATGTATCTTTTTCATGTGTTACCTAAATTTCAAGGTGTAAAGACACATTTAAAGCTCTTTTAGTGTAGATTACAACCATGCTTATTTGAATAATTTATACTCATGGCATATTGTTAAATTCATCTCATACTCAAGATTTTGATAGGTATTCTTACTAAAGGGAGTTGGCGCCCCACGGGGACATAATATTGTCGATAGTACTTCTGAGCATGAAGCCTCTAGTAAAATGAAAGGAGCAGAGACACATACTCATGAAGTGGTAGCAACTAGTGACAATGTATTGTTTGCACTTACAAATTGTACTTCAAACTTTGCATCAAATTTTTCATCATTCTATTTCTATTCTCCTTTATGATGGCCACTCACTCATTCAAATGATGGAATTGGTTGGCACAAACCACAACCAAGCAAATTTTGCTAATAGATGAGCCAACTACCCCTGCCACAATTATGCCACTCACAAGAAAACCAAAGAAAAGAACATACAACATTTGGACAAGAGATGAAGAGTCAAATTTGCTCTATCTTCTACAACAAAACAAGCATTCAACAACAAGAACCATAGCTAGCCTTTACAAAGGAAAAAACCAAACAAGCAAGCACACTGCAGACACATTATGCAACAAAATCTATAAGCCAAGCTTCAGCTAACATTGCAAATGAATTACAATGCATGATACAAACCGAACAAGTACCAGGACTCCATATCAATAGTACCCCTATTGAAGCAATTTGCGACAGTAATCCTAACATAACCAGTACCTTGAAGAAAAAAAGAGATGACGAGAATGCACAAAGTAGATACTGTGCAAAATAAATGACACACCAGGTTTCACTTGCTTCAATTGTGGATGTTTGACTGTCAAATCAAAACTGAGGAAAATCAAGACGGACATAATAACCACAAATGAAGAACACAATGTAATGGTGCAAGGAGGTGAAGAAGTCCTTGTGTGCTCATTATACTATAGAAAAATTTGCTTGGTCAAAATACCCAGGTTTTCAAAGCAAAACATGTCAATGCCCACCCCTCTGAAAAAAACTTCCACCCTCAATAGAATTGAGGAACGACTGATTTCTATAAGAATACCTTTCGCACAAATCAGTCAACTGACGTACGAAGGTGTCCACAGAAGTCTCATAAATGTATTTGCTAATGTCAATAGAGCACAACAAGTTCTATATCAATTCATAACCAATACCACCACAATAGCAATTGCAATCAAATGTTGCTTACATTATGATCATAACTACATAAGTGGGCTGGTGCGTCCCGCTTTGACAATGTGGGCCCTTCAAGAAATGCTCACAACTCCTCTTTACATTAAGAACAAAGTCAAAATCAATCAACAATGGACCGAGCAACAACTTCACTGCATGGAAGAAGAATTCCAACAAATAGCAGAACATAAGAACAAATGCACTCCCCAGCCTGAAGTTGCAATAGACACCTTGGTGCATGGCATTTACACAAGCCAACAAGTTATTTACTTCAAAAACAAACCAATAGTCATAGCCCATTTTGAAGGCTTTTCTCCACTTAGACTTTTCAAAGATGAGGAGTGTGAAGATCTGGCATTCCCAACTCTAATTTTTGGACATGCTCGTGCCTATCACGTGCTAGCTCGAACAAGCTACCAGGACATAGTGAATGGGAACTTTGAAATGAGGACATGAGATTTGCATACTTAATTGAAAACTTTTTTTTCAAAACAATGAAGGTACTAGGATGATAGGTACTACACTCTGCTTGGGTTTGAATGCGTAAAGGCCAAATTCAAGGGCAAAGAATCGAGGCAAAAACAATAGCGCTAGACATGAACATCGAGCAGCAATTGCAATCAAAAATAGGTTTTTGTGATTTCGTATGGTTAAGAACTTAGGCTGATTACAAAGAGCACCTAAAACACAATTTCTTGGCAATGGTTAGGCAATTGGGGCCAGGCTACATTCTTCATCACATTGTCCGCAAAAAACAGTGGGAGTCACTATTGCTGGTGCGATGCTTGGAAGAACTCAATGAACACACAAACTCACACAATGCAAGTGAAGCAAGCGACAACATACAAAATATGGTTAGATCAGACCCAATTACAATAGCGTAGTACTATGTGCACAAGTTCAGAGCTCTGAAGACATTGATACGTGAAGACAATATTGTTCTAGTGTTAGTAACATATTTTTTCTTCGTAAAAATAAAATTTCAAAATAGAGGCAGCCAGCATGATCATGGCTTGCTCTGGGTAGATAGAGGGCCCATTTGTAATAATGCAGATGCTAAAACCATAGAAGAGTTCCTTGACAAATACATCACTATGGATAGCACACAACTTTAAACCAAACTCAGTGATGTGCAAACCCACAAGAGCAAACAAACATGCAAGAAAAAGTGGAGACATTGCTGATTTGATTTTCCAAAGCCACCAATGCACCAAAAAACAATTTCGAGACCACTGCTCAATGAAAATACCGTCGTCATGTACAAGAAAAACTTTGCAAAAATAGGAGAGGCACTATAAGATAAAACAACCACCACACTGAGTTTCGACTCATTCCTCCAAAATATCTCCCTCTCTGAAAACATGTATGAGTTGGCACTAAGAAGCAACATCTCCCAACCAAAAATCTTCATGAAAAGAGATCCAAAAGACATTTACACAAACAATTTCAATCCATCTTTCACAAGACTTTGGGGGGCAAACACTGACATACAATTTGTTTTGAACCCTCATGGTGCAGCATCTTATTGCACATCATACATAACCAAGATTTATAAAGAAACAAATAATGCCATAAAAAATGCAACCATACAAAATGCAACAGTGAATGAGCGTGTTTGAAAGGTTGGAAACACAATTTTAAATACTCAATAGATAAGTGCACAACAAGCTGTGTACTTGTGTCTTTCACTTCCCCTGACATGTGCAACAAGAGAATTTATTTACATAAACACAAATCCGGCTGCATGGAACATTGCTACTGAAGAGATGCATGCAACTTGAATTTCTTCATCCGAGCAACACATACATCTTCTTTGATGACATTATCACAAAATATACAAATAGAGAGGAAAACTTACGGCACATTTGCTTGGCTGTGTTTGCGAGCAATTACACAGTGAATCAAGGGTGCATCAAGAAAATGCAAAAACAAAGAATAAAACATTTCAATAACTATAACAAAGTAAAAGAGCCAGAGAACCACTACAGAGAACTTTGTCTGCTCTACCTTCCATTTTCTTCACTAAACATGCTTTAAGTGACACGTTCCTAACCTGGACATGTACAAAGAGAGCCAAGAAAAATTGAAACTTCTATTGTTCGAGTTTTGGCTTGATTCACATTTGCCACTATATAAATTTTCCTTGCCACTAGATAGATGCATTATTACCTTCCATAGTCAATTGACTGTTGTCCTTGAAGTTGAGAATAAGCAACCTAAGAAATTCCAAACATTGAAATTCAAACACAATGCACCAAAACTTGGCTAAAGCTAGACTTATTGACTATAGCATAGTCACCTTTTGTGATGTACAAGCTCTTTGGCTTTTGGAATAGATTTCCCAGTAGATTATTTGAGCTTTGAATATCATGTTAGAGATATAGGGTAGCATACACCTCACTACTAGTACCGTGGAACAAGGTTTCCATGGATTATACTAGCTCTTAGATTTCACTCACATCAATGTGCACGCAAGTAGAAATAGAGACACACAAATCTAGAACTGACACAAGAATATGGATGGCCATAAGTATATACCATCTCCGCATAAGATGGACCACTCTACATACAAAATATCACTATTAGGTGCATGCGTAGGCAATACAGCAATGCAGTACCATTAGCCAAGTGCTTAGACAAAGTGAGCTCCAATTGATTGTTGATTGAGCTCCAAGTGACTGTTAATAAAGTGCTCATGTTTGCACGTCTCTCTCTTTGTTTCCACATTTGTTTGAAGTGCCTTTTTGTAGCTTAATGTTGAGAGAGAGAGAGAGAGAGAGAGAGAGAGAGAGAGAGAGAGAGAGAGAGAGAGAGAGAGAGAGTGATGTCTATTAACATCTGTAAAAGGCAAAAAATTGTCCAAAATCCATCATGAGAAATACACCCCATGGGAGGGAACTAGAGTTATCTAGCACACCTCCCCCCAAAAAAAATCATGAAAAAAAATATTAACCTTTGCAAAAGGCAAAAAACAGTCCAAAAAATATTAGCACCTCCAAAAGGCAAAAAATAGTCCAAAATCCATCATGAGAAATACACCCCCATGGGAGGGAACTACGAGTATCTAGCACACCTCCAAAAAGAAAACTGATGGAGTGATACACAAAATCCTAGAGTGAATAACATAGACTCAGATAGACCTTTATAAGTCGGGAGTAAATCCTACCATGTCTAATGTTTGAGGTGTCATGTCATGTCATGACATGGCATGTCTAATGTTTGAGGTGTGTGATCTCTCCTCTATGTGAGCTTGACTAGGATCCCATTGAGAGTCCTAAAGTCTTTGAACATATGAGAGACCTATCACACATGGGGCACCATTGTGGGCATTGCATGATGATAAAAGCATCCTCCTTGATCTTGACCTCTTGTGTGCTGCATAGTGTGCAATGCCTTAGACCTCTATAATGACGTGTTGTTGTAATCTTGCATCTTGCCTCAATCAAATGATGTCCTAAGTTGACCCATGGTGATATGTACTACATAAGAAAGGTGGATTTGTAAGCAACTTGGCGCTTGGATATATCCATCAGTAGCATCCAGAGGAAGGACATGTTGTTTGTAGAAGGCTATGCCCTATGGTTTCTTGTGGGTGCTATAGAGATTCCATGTCCTATGGATGTAGCCTACTAAAGGTCAATTGTGTCTTATGGATCTCTTGGTACGTCAGGCACTAGAAGAGGGCATCTAGTGAGTACTGGTACAGTGGTCAGAGATGCTCCTTTCAATTCAAACCACCTAGATGCTCATGCGTACTAGAACCTCTCATCCCCCTTGAATGTGAGCTGCATAGATGATCAAAGGGATCTCCATGGAAATCTATGCTGACTTGCCAAACGATCTAACTTTTTCCAGGTAGGTGATGATCTAGAATGTTGTATTTGTGTAGGGATCTCATCAAAAACCCCGTTAGAAAGATATCATGTGGTGTGGACCTCTTTCCCTAGATCATGCTAGATGTCATCATCATTTGTAGTCTTTTAAACTTGCCCCCTCAATCCCCCTAATATCTATGGCCTAAAAGGCCCTTTCATACATGGCGACTGGTCTACAGATGCACTTGTTCAAATCCTAATACTTGAATTTTTACTACATTCTTATTTGCAAATGGTATTATTTGATTAGAGGGTCAAAGAGAAGGGACTTGTTGTTCACATGTTGGATGTGTGCTTGTGCTGAGAATTGTCTTTCTAGACTTGACAACTTACAAGGAAGCATGCACTAGTTAATTGTTCCTTTACTATTGATATCATGGTAAATTTAGGGCTTGTGAAGGCGTGCCTTAAGTATACATATGATCTGACTATCTCAACCATCTTCCATGCAAGGGTGAAGGCCTCCTGTTGAAGCTGAAGGTCGTAACCTTTGTTTTACTTAGATTGACCTTCACATCTTGGCTCTTGCAAATGGCCTACAAGGGTATAAGGTTCCTGTGTAGTTCCCCACACTTTGTCTAAGATCATCACTAGATTGTTTGCATAAAGCAAAATGGGTATGATACATTGTGCCTGAGTTGGCCTTCGATCTGTTAGTGTGTCTAAAAAGGACGCTATCTCATCTATGTATAGGCCAAATAGGGTGGGAGAGAGGATTAAGTCCGAAGCTTGTGATATGGGGCTTGACATGTAGGGCATTGATTTATAACCTCTTTCAATATGAACTCATCAGTTACAAGTGCATGAACAACCACTCACATATCAACAATAAGAAAACACCAAAGGTTTCCAATAGATCTGCTTTAGGGCTATCCTAATGACATAGAAAATAGACAAATAGATAGTTTAGTTGACTAATATTGGGTGAAGAAGATGGCACCCTAGAACAATTACTAGGCTATAGCCATGCCAAAGATGCCAAATTGTCTTTCCTTCTTTGCATGAGAGCCATGAATATTGCAATTAGTCATGCTACCATTGACTCATACCTTTTCACACCTCATAGAACCATGATACTAGACCTTGTAAAATGTGTTAAGTTTTAAATAATAGAATCTATGAAATTTATGGGTCACGTGCACAAGTCTGTGTGTGTGTACATGCACATGCATGCACCCGTGTGTGCACGTGCATGCACATGTGCACATGTGCCTATGCATGCATGCCCATGTGCACATAAGTGTGCATGCTTGTGTGTGTGCATGCATGCATAAGCGTATTCTTGTGTATGTGCGGGTGTGCACGCATGCATGTGCATGTGTGTGCGTGTTTGCATATGCATGCACCTATGCACGAATATGTGTGTGTGTGTGTGCGCACATTTGCATGCATGTGCACATGCATATGTACTTGCACCTGTCTTCATTGGAGAGAGAGAGAGAGAGAGAGAGAGAGAGAGAGAGAGAGAGAGATTAACATCCACGGGAGGCCTCACGGGCCTATGGGACAAAGTACACACCTATGGGACAAGGTACACAGAAAAGCAAACTCATACAAGCCTCAGTCGGCTAAAGCAAAGGGTATGCTAAGACCCTTGCTGAGTACTAATCTATGCTAATAGAATCATAATCATAGAAAAAAAGTCAACTACAAGTGCAAAATGGGCCATATCAATCAATCTATCTAGGTGCTGGGATGAAACTGAAGCCTGGTACATTGATGGCTCTTTGGTGAACTACGAAGATGTCTCGTATCTACGTCTGTCAAGCTGGCTTACTCCGCACCACATGGTCTTACCCTCTAGGTTGGGGAGAGGTTGGGGGTGGGCCACACACACACACACACACACACACACACAATAATATTGATTAGTAAATGTATCTCACACACATAGACACTTATTTCTTTACACACACACACACACTCACTCACACTCACACTCAAATAAGCATTCATGTATTGGAACATCTGTAATTGTAGTGATGTATTTGTTTATGAATTTTAGGGCAGTTCCAAAAGCGTATGAATACTTTTGTGGTGTTATGTAGTCATCTACTATGTGGGCTCGTTTTCTTTTTCCTATTATCAATTCTGTTTGTAAAGCAAGGTTTCTGTTTGTTGTAACTATTAATGTTTAAAAATTTATATCTTGTAGTGTTAGCACATATTGTTATTGTTGGATTTTTTTTGTTCAAGATCTGAATTACATTCTTTGTGGAGTTTCAATAATATGGTGCAATGTGCAAACCATGTCTCCTATCCAACGAGTATTCTTTTGTTTTTTTGCAAAGAAGAGAACTTTCTATTAATGTTTGAAAAACCCCATACAAATCAGCTACCAAACCAGTGCTGATGATGCTAAGTACAAAGAGAAGACCTGGCTGTCTAGTCGCCGGCACTCCCAGCACATTGCCTAGGGATTGTCTAGAGCAGGGGCTAACAACCAAGCTGGCGGCCTATACATTCTATGGATATCTCCCACGTCCCATCCCCTGAATGCAATGAGTTACCCAGATATTCCAAGCCGTGATGCTGGCCACTATCTCCTAAACATTGTCCTCCTATAGAGGCTACGGGCTAGTGCTAAACGGTGGTATTGCCTCAAGAAACTCCACCTAGAAGACTTTCTTGCCTCTTGAATCCTATACGCTAGTGAGATCGGATTGATAGAGAACGCATGGTGACCCTCTTTGAGCCAACACCATCCTCCCACGTGAAGTCTCTCTGCATCCTCTGTGTCCGAGCCACAATCCAAAATGTTGTTGTCCAAATGTTATGTGCTATTGGACAACTGCATAAACAGTGTGGGATCATCTCCAATGCTTCCTCCACACAACAAGCACACCCGCTGCCCACTCACATTTGCTCCAGCCAAGGACCCCATGAGCCACCATCTAGAAGAAGTATGATATCTTCTCTAGTCTCAGGCTGGTCCAAAGGCGTGGTTGACCACCTCCCTAGGAACCTTGTGCTCTAGTTAGTGTCGCTCCCTCGAGGGAGGTAAGCAACTGCCTCTAACTAGATGCATCTGCCAATGTGTGTAGTGTAAGAAAAGAAGGGCATCTCCTCTACGTGTTTTCCAATGCATGTAGTGTAAGAAAAGAAGGGCTGCTCCTCTATCCTATCTGATTGCTCCTGTCATACTAGCTAGAGCCACTCCCGTGGGTCCCCTTATACATTTCTAAGAGGCCTGTCCTCCCATAGCCAGAGATGCCAAACCACTCCCTTTGGGCTAGATAAGACCGGGGTCAGATCAATATGTCACTTTTTGCCCAAGCGACCAAAAACCTTGATCCTCTACCACACGAGATCCTCCAAGGTTGCCAGCTCCTTTGACTCACCTTGTAGGGGCCCACTAGGACCACACAGCTATGAGACAAACAAAACAAAACATAGTAAAAGTAAAACACCATCTAAACAAAGTCTCAACCACCTGGTTGGGGTTTAGGACAGTGACATATAATCAAGTTGATAATTAAACTAATCAAGCTGACAATCAAACTAATCAAGATGATAATCAAACTAATCAAGGTACTAGTAAAACAATACAATTTCAGCTTAAGATAGTCACATATAATCAAGCTAATAATTAAACTCATCAATTAAACTAATCAAGGTAATAATTAAACTAATCACAAAAACAACTAGGCTAGTTTAGAATAGTCACAATTTCAACCACCGGGCTAGTGTCTAAACTAAACCAGATCGGTAATATATTGTGCAAAAAACATAGTCAATTAAACTGATCAAGCTACTAATCAAAGCTACTAGAAAACAAAACAATTTCAACCACCGGGCTAGTTCAGGATAGTCACATAACTCGTGTTTGACCTGAACATGTCTCAGTGATTAGACAATAACAATGTGTTGTTGTTCCCTTCTATATTTCTATCCAATCACAAAACTATTGCTTGAGTTAAACTAGCTTCGTGATGTCCCAATCACTGGGCTGGTTTAGGATAGTCAGGTTTAGAAATTAACTAGTATATGACCAAAACCAATGGAAAATTAAATTTAAATAATTTAGCTACGAGAAAACACAACAACTTCAACCATTTGGTGTTTACCTGAGCCAATCATGGTTGCTTGATGTTCCAACCATCGGGCTAGTTTAGGACAATTACATTAAGTTTGAGCCAGCCCTATGTAGAAATTAAACATTCCAAAACTCAATTAGAGCCATCGAGTTGGTTTAGGACAATCACATAGCTGGTGCAAAATATATTGCCGTTAGTTTTTGTTCAACTATGCTTTTTTAAGACAATCACATAACTAGTGTTTGACCTGAACCAACCACGGTTTCTTGATGTTCCAATGACCAGGCTCATTTAGGACAATTACATTAATTTCAAGCCAGCCCAATGTAGAAATTATAGATTCAAAAAATCAAATACTAATAACCACTGAGCTGGTTTAGGACAATAAAACTAGTATTTGACTTGAATCGGCCATGGTTGCTTGATGTTCCAACCATTGGGCTAGTTTAGGACAATTACATTAAGTTTGAGCTAGCCCGATGTAGAAATTAAGCATTTCAAAAATCAATCATTAACATATACCGAGCTGGTTTAGGATGATCACATGATGTTCCAACCACTGGGCTCGATTAGGACAATCACATTAAGTCCAAGCCAGCCCGATTTCAATATTAAACAATTCTAAAACTCAATCATAGACAACCATCGACTTAGTTTAGGTAACCACTGACCTACATTGTATCCAGCATGTGTATGATGTGCTCATCCAACTGCATGTGTCCCACCTGCTTTCTGCAAATGTCCTTATTTTAGATCGGGATGATTGGATATTACTTCCACTCTATTTCCAATAGTTGGAGCCACAATGGTCCTTTTGATTGACAACATCTTCAACATTGTGTGCCCGAGCCATTTCTCCTGTGTTTCAAAGGACACCAGCATAGCTAATGTCACCCTCTTTGTAGCTAGTTGATCTAAGCTCATGTTCTTCGCTCTGAAGGCATATAGCTACAACTACTTTTTGCTTCTGCTCTACAAGAAGTCTTCTTTCTTCTTGTTGTTTCTCCCTTTGTAAACATTGTAAAAGTGTCTCTCGTTGTTGTTTTGATATCGTGCCATTGCTTTCCTTGACCCACGATTTGTTCATTGTGCCTTGACCAAGCTTTTAAGCTTTTCTATCTCGTAGTCTCTGTCTACTTCTCTTGCAAGCTATGACAAGCTACATCTTTGCCATTAATGCCATGGAAATTATCAGTGAACCGCCAAAATAGAAACTCTAGAATAGAGACCAACTAGCTTGTGAGGTGAGCAAAGAGAATAGAATACAACTTATTCGAGTCATCCAACCTCAATCTTTCTATACACCACCCGCTTCTACTACACATCCTTTCCGTCTCAACATTTAGCATCTCAATGCCAATGCTCCTTAAGGGGAGGGAGATTTTGGGTGCATGTCCCAGGGCGGGATTGATGAGTAGGGATTACAATATAGGTTGCAGGGTGGTGCAAGTCGTCGTATTCAAAGACTTGTAAGTGGGAGATGTTAAATTTTAAAATTTGCGGGAGTACCAAAATTTTCAATCACCCGCATCTCCCTCTTTGGGGATACATGTTAGCAAAATTGGATATCCCAAGCACGTGCAATGTGGCCTAAATTGCTTCAAAATACAAAGAGGCCAAAGGGACACTATCAGGTTTGATGCTGTGTATGGTGAAATGCAATGACCTTTGGCATGCTTATGAGCCATACAACACGCAAGTGGATGGAAAAAGAACCGATACAAAATTGTACATAGTGTTGGATTTATTACAAGATATTCACATGCATAAATTGCACATTTTCAGTATTTTCCATTCTACAATGAATGTAGATACCAATATCACCAACTATCAATGTTTTAAGACCACCATTCAGAATCCCACTAGTTGGAATTTCAAAATTTCAATCCGTTTTTGTTTTCAACAAATCAAGTAAAAGTTATGGAGTGTGCCCTCGAATGAATGTGCATAGATTTAGCACAACATTGTAGGCCCCATTAGGTATGTCCATTTTGGATTTCAAATTTTCAATCCATTTTAATAAATTAAGTAAAAGTTATGGAGTGTGCCCTCAAATGGGTGTGCATAGTTTTAGCACAACATTGGAGGCCCCTCAAACCATACCTACGATTCTTAATTAGGTGTGTCCTTGGGTTAAGGAGTAGCTCATGTAGTGTACTTTTGAATGGTTACTTGGTTGCATGTATGTGCATAACAAAATTCAATGTTTTTTAATACATAGTTAAATCCTATACTCTTTAGGATCAATGCTTCACATGGAACATAGCACTTGTAATGTGCTAATGGTCTCATTCTAAATCTTTATTCCATATTTTTTGGGTCTCATGTTCAAGATTAGAATGTGAACTCTAACTTGAAGACAAAGTTTGTGGAATTCCGTTGAGCAAAGCATAAGTTAATGGTTAGGCAAGATACCTTTATACAAAAAATGCCTTGAACACTGAAGCAAACAATGACCCATGCACAAAGGTTTCATATATGCAATCATCTTGTCATGGGATGAAGCAAAATTTTGTATCCTTTTACCAAAAACTTTGCCTCAGAAATTAATTAACCTATTGTCAATATGACTTTTTAAAGAACTTAGATCACCCTAGAATTTCATCCTTAGCAAAATGAAAGGCCACTAAAGTAGTGCTTTTAGAACTATTTTAGCTAGTTGCTTGGTCGATATGTCACTCATTTGGGATCAAACTCAGACCAAATTTTGAAGCAATTTTTTGTGTCCTCTTAGCTTTAAAAAAATAATCTAGAATCGTTTTATAACAATTATCATAAAATTGTGTTAAGAAACGAAGGCACAAGTTCAATCCTGACTATAACTCAGATGCACGAGAGAGCACATGTTTCTCAAACTTGACTTTGCAACATTAGAATATTGGCCTTTAAATCAAATACTACTCTCTTGATAAGAATTTACCAACCATACAAAGGAGGTAAAGTCTCCATGACACAAATCCCTATCCATATCTATCACATTCTCATTCTCACCCAATCACTATCTCACACCTTACCACACTCACAACACCACTCTACAATGTTGATTTCTACACTTGCTTTGCAAGGGGTTGTCCCCTCCCGACCCCCCCCCCAAAAAAAAACAAACACACACACACACACACACACACACACACACACACACACACACATGCACATATGCATGCACACTTTTAGAATTCCCCTAACAAACCTCCCTCAATGGAAAGGAGTGATGAGATATCTAGATAGCCCATATAGGCCCAAACTAGAATTCATGCTGTTAATAGTGATGAAAGCCTGCAAAATGTCAAGCCATTGAAGGAGGAATTACCTTTAATAGAATTCTCCTTCGCACCAAGATTTGAATTTGTTATAAGTGAGATGATATTTCAAAGATCAATGCACCAAGGGTAAGAAGATAATGAAGTTCCAAGGATGAATCATACAATCATATAGAGAAGAGAGTAGTGCAAACTATAGACATAGAACCAATCCCTAACAACATCCAATAAACTTGAAAATAAAGTTACTCTAAGAATAGAAAGATGTAGATATCAAGATGAAAATATCATATATATCCCTCAAAATATAAACTAGTTGAAATTGAATCAAGGATATGTAAGAAAATAATACAACGTCTGTGCTCAACAGATAAAAGGATCTCGTATGCAAGAGAGAAAAGCAGATAGTATGAAGAATCAAAAATTTGATTACTATAAAACTGATACAATAGATGGCGCTGCCTCCCAGCCGTGCGCTCCTGTGTGCGAAGCTTCGATGGCATGCTGGAAACAGTAGAGGATGGAGACTGGAATCTGCTAAGGAATCAGGGTTGGTGTAGCCAGTGATGATGATGGGCTTCACAGGCTTGCTCTTATATAGCCACTAGTCGTAGTCGGTTAGACCCAATTGGGAGACCGACCCAATCGGCCCAAAATGGCCGACTGGAGGTCGATCCCCAAATAGGCCACCGACCACATGTTAGAACCGTGGCGCAAAATAGAGCAACTTACCTATGATTTTCGTTCGGCCCAGAGCCATCCGGGATCATCTGGGGCTCCAAACGGGCCCCGTAAGTCGAGAGTGGGCTACCTCGGGAAATGCTCCATCTACCCTCAGTGCGGTCAGCCATGGGATGCCTTCCCGCACTTGCATGTAGCGTGGTTGGCAGTGTGCCAACTCTATCTGAAGCCATCCAGTCATCAGGCCACACATGGCCCCCATCGGGTGTCCAAACCAGGACCTACCGGATAACCGAGCTACTCGACAAATGCCTTCTCCTCATATGGGGGGCTTATAAGTAGAGTTAGCTGGTTCCTGCATAGTTACACGAGAGTGGAGCATTGATATCTAACAGGATAAATAGATTATTTTGTTTGATATGAGTGATGCTGAAAGAGGAGATCCCTTCTAAGTGGGTTGATGTAAAAGACAACTCCATGCCACGTTTCTTGGAGCTTGAGTAGAGGTGCATCAAAAGGTTATCAAGAGTAAAAGGCAAGGAGTGCAAATTAATGGGACTATATATCTACAAAACATCTCTTGGTATAACAAACTGGGAGGGTTTTTGTAACTATTGCACAAGTACTGGCAGTTAGCGGTTGAAACCCTTGTCTATACAAATAATGACGCTATAGTATTTCTCTTCATGAGTACTCAATAAGACACAACCATCCAAATAGGGTGAAATACTATAAGGCCATGCCATGTTGTATGTGCATGCGTGTGGTGTGAAGATAAAAATCCTATGTTATATAGGAGTGTTTAGATTTGACCATCAATGCACATGCAAAGGTATTAGGAGAGCAGTATTGCATGAAATTCAATTTTTATATTAAAGAAAATGTAGGCTCATAAACACAAAAGATGTATGAGAATAATAACTAGTATTCCCATCAAGCCTTACAATGTCTTACATGTCCTAGGATATGCATGCCTTAGGACCATCCTAATCCACAATTGTTTTTGCATTAAGTAATAAATAGTGACGATCGTATTAGGACCACTTTATAAAAAATAACAAAAATTTAGATGCTAAAAATGAACATGTATTAAGATATGAGAGTGTGGAGTTATGTATTTCAATGTTGAACATGAGCTTGTGGAAGCATGTATCAAGATATGACACTTGAATATAAAGGAACGCTTGAGTGAAAGAGGCTTAAATTTTTGTGGCTTTTGTTGTCAAATAGTCTAAAGTTGACTCCTTTCAAGGTGATATCATGGTTTTTGGGTCGGGTAGGACATGGAGTCAAAGAGAAAGGTGTAGTAGGAGATGAGTATCATATCAAAGCCCTCTTCTCACTCGATGGAAAGGTAATATCATAAATTAAGATGGTATGCAAACGGTGAAAGCTTTAAGAGGTTAAGGATAAGAGAAAATCAATGTTGGGATAGTCTCTAAGGGATCTTATAGAGAATGGAGACCAATGATGCTAAGGATCTTCATGTCTATAGAGCTCGTATTCATGATCATCTTCTTCAACTTCATCGTCGTTGTCTCCATTGCTATACGATATCAGTTTAGCTTGAAGACGTTGCTCTCTTCATCGAATACCTCTCAACTTTAGCTAATTAGGTGCATACGACTTGCCTCGAACTCCCCCAGAGTGGGTTTCCCACGCCTTGTGCAGCCTGCACCTGAAGGAACCAGCATGCTTCGTCGGTGTGCATACACATCTCCTCCTCTCACAGGCTTTATCTTGTAGCAGCCGTTGCTCTGTTTGCGTATTTGTTGCCCCTCCTCCTGCCCCTGCCGCAGCTGCAGCTTTGGTCCCCTCACCAGATGTCTCTTGCTTCTCCTCCTTCATCCTCATCGGGAAGAATGACGGCCTCGGTACTACCCTTCCCCCCTCCTGGAGCGCTCGAGGGCTCACGCACGCCTGCAGCAGACTCACCGGAGCATACATGTTGAGCTTACCTATCCACCCAAAAACAGGGGCCATGATAAGCTTCTTGCGTTCATTTATAGATAGCTCGACGAAGGACTGCTGTGTAAGCTTCTCGTTCGGCTGTAGGCCAATGCTGCTTGGAAGGATTCAAGATAGCATGTATTGTCTCGTAGTGTTTTTTGAACTCACCCATAAAAGAGGGGCCAAGGACCCCTATAAGTTTAGAAATGTAAATTGCATTGGTGCGGATTCGCACAGTTCTATTTGGAAAACGAAATGTAGATGCAATGCTAGCTTGCAAGTCTATCGTCAGAACAACGTCCACATACGATGCGATACAGTGCTTGAGAGTCTCTCTTCCTAGACAAGCATTGGAGGAAACCGTACCTTGGTTGTTGTGCGCGGAGTACTCGGGAGATGCACAGACGATCGAAGTTGTAGATTATATTCAGAGGCGATCGGAAACTGCAATGACCTCTAGCGGACTGCCGACCTACTAACAAGTCAAGCGCAAATATATCACAAGTCACGAGAGGCGAAACAGACTTTGGTTCTACGCTGGAGACCGGAAGCAGCGACGCGGAATATGTGTGGAGGAGGGTGTGCGGGCTGACCCTCGAAAATCAGTACCTGGATGTGCTAATATATATAGTTACACACGGACTCTGAACTACCCACGAAGTGAAAGCGAGGAAGGAAACTTTCCTGAGACATTGAAGGGAAGGTGGTGTGAGTTTTGACAGCGGCGGCATAGCAAACAAGCGAGGTTAGAAAACGTGGCTGGAGCTTGTGAGAAAGGGAGGGGGGGTGAGGAATGCTGATTTCGTGGGGGAGGGAGCAGGTGAGAGGCGTGTGGCATGTGCACGGGGGTGTCTTCTGCTTTGGTCGTGCTCCCGTTCTTCCCGTTTTCAAAACGGACGTCATTAACTTCCACGAGATGAAGCATACAGAATCTGCGTGATCTCATCTCTCTCTGCGAATTTGCGAAAGCAGCTGCTCTCAAGCAAAATCAATCTCTCTCTCTCTCTCTCTGTGGCGCTGCAAAACGTTATTCAGATCGCTCTCATCGTGATTTCTGCTTCTAAATCGGATGCCCCTGGTTATGCCGAAGCTGCAAGAAGCAAATTCATTATCTCAGATGCCCATGAAATAAACAAAGTTTGCGTGCTAAATTGGATGCAAGAAGGCAAACCCATTAGCGCAGATGCCCTTGAAATAAAATCTACTTTCTCTCGCCCTCTCTCGCTAACAAAGTTTACAAGATCAGATGCCTCTCATAAAAAGTGTAAGTGACTTCTCTCTCTCTCTCTCTCTTTCTTTCTCATCCTTTTAATATAATTTTTGGCCCATGCCTGCGTCATCCTTTTAATATAATTTTTGGCCTGCCGTCTAAGGCCTTAGTCAAGGTAAAGTAAAATGAATAATATTTCATTTTTGGCCTCCCTTTAGGTAGCCTTAGTGAAGCTTCAACCTTGAAACCAAAAATAATTTCTAGCATTTTCTAGACGTGTTTTTTTTGGCAAATTTTTTGATTGGTTCGTGTGTTGACTTTAGAGCATGTCTTTCAAATTTGGGGTGTGCTTTTTTTGGAAGTGCATTCATTCCCTCTCTCTCTTCTTCCATTTCTCTCTCTCTCTCTCTCTCTCTCTCTCTCTCTCTCTCTCCTTCTTCTTCTCTCTCTCTGTTCTCCTTCTTCTGTCTCTCTCTCTCTCTCTTCTCCTTCTTCTTCTCTCTCTCTGTTCTCCTTCTTCTCTCTCTCTCTCTCTCTCTTGGCAGGCCACATGAATGAAATTCATCTTGTTTTGGATGCAGGCACTCGTGTAATTTTGCCATTCGGTGGTTTTGCATGCATGGCATGACACATGTTGTGCTACGAAGAGCTCGCCTTCCCCACAATTTTCTATGGACAGCCTCGACAGTATAAGTTGCCAGAGAGGGTGTCCTACCAAGACATTGTCCGTTACGAGTTGACAAACAAGGACATATGCTTTGCCCTTTCCTTTGTGAATGTGTTCTTCAAGACAATGAAAGTTCTTGTTGCCCAGGTGTTGTCCTCATCATCGTGGGTCCGGATGGGAAAATGCCAATTACAAGGGTAGCGCGAATACATGCAAAGGATGCAGCGCAAGACACAAACATCGAACAGCTTTTGCGATAGCACATTGGTTTTCGTGACTTTGCATGCTTGCGCACTTCCTCAGACTACAAACACAAGTTAAAGAAGAACCTCTTTGCCATGGTCAGAAAACTAGGCTCTCCGACGTTTTTCTTGACTTTCTCTGCCGCAGAGAAGAACTGGAAGCCTTTGGTCTCATGCTTGACAAAAGAACTCCTTCTAGCCAGAGCTCAAGCACCCGAGTTGTCGATCTGCATACACTAATACACGATGACCCCATCACAACAGCAAGGTACTATGCCCATAGGCTCCAAGCAATGAAGCGCTTGCTTTAGCAAGACAATGCAATCTTGGGCAAAGTGCTAGAATTTTTCTTTGTAACTGAGTTCCAAAATAGAAAGAGCCAGCACGATCACGGCCTTCTATGAATCAAGGACGCACCGGTTCTTGGGGCAACTCTCGAGCACTTGCAAGAACTCCACACAAGAAAAGGGAACAAAGCAACAATAAAGCGTTTCAACCATGTACATGACGAAGGAATTCTTGGGATTGATACTTTCTTCAAGAACAATTGCATGCTGCTAGAAAAAATCTGCTACAGCAACGGAGGCGTTGAGTGCCTTCTAACCACATTCAATGTCAGGCTTTCCAACACCATCACAGTGATCAATGTGTACAAGTCACCCACTGCGCATGCAACGAGTCTCATTGTCGCACTAAAGTACTTGCTCGACCATGCACGACCGAAAACTAGCACATACATAATAGGTGACTTCAACATTTGCTTCTCCAAGGCAAGCCATGCATTGCAAACTTTGAAGCGGTTCATGGGAACAATAGACATGAATCAACTAATCACAGAACCAACGATAGTGCATGGCTCTACCTTGGACCACATGTGGGTGAGCAGAACCCTTCCCCTCGAATCGCACAGCTGCAACTACGTCTATTGGTCTGACCACTTGATCGTGTATAGCGTCATCGCGCACGGTGCTCAAGTTCAAATACAAAAAAGAAAACAATCCCTCCAAGGCAGGCCACTTGACTGTAATTCAAGTTGTTTTTTAAAGTGTTGTGTAAACAATTGAGTGATCGGACCAATAGACAAAGCTTGTCCCCGAGATAATGTTGTTATTTGTCCAAATATGGTCTATAGTGGATCCATATATAGTTGTCATTGAGTCATATCTATTTGATACATGAATTCTTTTAGCAATTTGAGATGGCTTGTTTGCTTTTGGAAGTCTATGTTGAAGTCGTCGATGATGTAACTTATTGTGTTTGTATTTTGTATGCTATATAATTATTGCAAGCATTGAAGCAACTTTTCTGGTTGTGTTTTGGGGTGTTTATAGACATTAAATATTTTAATTGTGTTGGTTTTTATTGTTTTAAAAATTGTAAGTAGGCACTCAGCTCCATCTTTTATTCTATAATGATTTTCTTGTAGGTGCATTTCTTGTTTGTAGTATGTTGCTATTCCATACCCATATTCCGTATGAATATTTTGAAACAATTGTAGTTCTAGTATATTATTGTTTGTTGTATGTGTTTCTTGAAAGCATATTATGTTTGCTACCATGAGGCTATTGGCTGCCAATATATTTTTCTTATGGATTGCAAATGACGTTCTATTTAATATTTGCATATTGATTTTTTTTTTTTTAATGTTTGCCAATCTATTTGTTTAAATTGCCATGCTGATTCTTTTTGTATTCTTTCTATTTCTTGTAGTACCTTTGATGTGTTTTGGTTTGATTTTATTTAGTAAGTATGAGTTTTTTGGACCTTATATTCTCGATAGTGTGGTATATACTAAACCCACCATTCGTATATTTGTTGGGTCAAATGTGAGAGAGTCCAATGATAGCCCTTGTGATCAATGAACTGTTCTACCGAATGCGGGTTGGATTGGAAATTGTGTTCTTGTCACAGTGTTTAATTGGGTTTTTCCCACTTGAAACTCTCTTTGTATTTGTGTGATTAGTGTCCATGTTGATGGTGTGTTTTTGTCATAAAGGTCTTTATTTTTGTAGTGTGTCTTTTTCCCCAGTTTTTGGTCTCGAAAGAGTAATATCCACATGAAAGGCTGTTTTTTGTGTTATTATATCCCATGAATAATCCATCTGCTCCATTTACTAGTCCATCTACAAGTTACTTGAGCAAATTTCGATGATCATTCCTTCTTTAAGCTGTATTTGTGAGCGGTCCTGCTATGCACTTTGGATCATTTGATATTTTTATTAATTTGTTGCACGTGTTACGCTTTTTGTCTATTGCATTTAGTAAATGAGGTTTTCCTTCGAGGATGTTGAAAACTTTGGCATTATGTTTATCTTTCAATGCATTTGTGTAGAATAAGTGGGGAGTGTGTTGTTTGCTTATTGGTTGTTGATGGTACTGATTGTTTAGAGTTACAATATCATCTTTGGATTGTTTGCCTACTCATATTCTGTTTAAGATTTGAATGAATTCCTTATGTTGTTGTCTCATTGTTGGCTGAATGAGCTCATAGTATTTGATGTGCTCTCTCCAAATGGTATTTGTTGGTGTCAATTCCCCAAGAAAATCCATTTGTCTTTAGTTGGGCTTGCTTGGTAGAGGTCTCCACAAAATATGATGTCCACGCCTCCAAATGGTCCAATTACTATGAATGTGTTTTGGATGAACAATGATATCTCATCGATGACTAGCAGTTCTAATTTTGCGTATAGTGTTGATATTACTTGAAGTTTTTTTAGAGATAAAACTATGTACTTTGTTACCAATAGTGGCAGATGAAGCGCGGAGTGTATTGTAGATCCACTAATGTTGTATGAAGATTTGCCTATGTATGCTAGGAGTAGTGCCCTTGGCTTGTCTACATTATTTGTTTGATTGTGTCTATAGTGTCAAAGTAGTATTTGCACCAGCAGTAGTAGTACATATGTTTTTCCCATTCTCGCATTTCCAAAAAGAAATAGTTTGATTTGTTCTTGTGGTTTGTTTCTCTTCTTGAGAGCGACGTCATCGATAAGAAGATGTTGGCAATTTAATTTTCAAAATAGCTCTTGGTACTTTTTATTTTCTATTATTCGGACGTTTGATACATTGCTCTAGCAATTGTGTGTTGCTTTTGAGGAACGTGCATTTTCAGTGCCAGATCATATTGTTGTTGTGTTTGTTGTTGCATTGTTGTAGACAATGATGTTGCTGATTTAGTTGGAGTATGTTTTGATTAAACTTGCATCTTTGTTGTTTTCTATTATCATCTTTTTTTGCACAAAGAAGTCATGCCAATTAGTGTTTATTGTATCCAAGTGGTGCTCTGCAAATGTGAATGGTAAATATAATAGACAAAGTTCTTTCTAGTGGTTCTCGGGGTCTTTGTTTTTATTGTAATTATTGAACTGTATTATTCTTAATTTTCATCTTTTGGTCATTTTTTGACCAGATATTGTATAGTTATTGCTGAATTCCGCTAAGCAAATGTCATGGATGTTACATGGTCTTTTATTGTACTTTGTGATAATGTCATCAAAAAACACATCTGTGTCATTCAGGTGCATCTTCTCCAATAGCGACTGTTGTTTTAATAGTAGGGTACGTTCATTTGGTTGACTCATGTTGATGTATGTGAAATCTCTTGTGCTGCTTGTAAGTGGTAGAGAAAGTGCAATATAAACCACTTGTTGTGCACTAATGTGTTGTGTGTTAAGTATTGAATTTCCCATTCTTCGTATTCTTTCATTGGTAGGGGCTCCAATTTGGACACAATGTGTTAAAGCGTCATTGACTGCAGTAGTTGTTGCTTTGTCTACTTTTTCCTATAGCTCCATGTGGGTTAGGTATGAATCGTATATCAATGTTCACTTGCCACAGTGTTGATATGTTTGGGTTGAAGTTGTTTGTGTATATATCTTTAGGATGGCAACGCAGAAACACTGTCGTATAGTCTTATATCACAGTGTGCATATGTACTCCTGCTTAGTGAGTCCAAGTTGTTGTAGAAATGATTGGAAGTCCATATTCATTGTATTAGGTTCTTCTAGGATCTTTGCTATTTGCTTATGTTTGCTGCATGTCAAACAACATCACTATCATCGTTCAGTGGTAGCAAGATTTTGGCTTCTCTCATTGGTGGTCTAGAGAAGTCGAACCGACATCGTTTGTTCTATCTTTGACAACATTTTCTATACTTGTGCATTTGGATTTCTTTTTCAAGAAGATCTAATAATGCAATGTCTGTTGTTATGTACTGGTCTATGAATTTTACTATTTCGTCTATTGTGCAATTGATTAAAGATGGTGCTCCTTTTATCCATAACAATCCATGATCATGTTGACTTCCTCTATGTTGAAACTCTATTACAAAGAAGTAGTCCATTACTTCTCCACTTATGCTGTTGTCCTTTTGAAGGAGTTGTTTTAGTGTCTCAAACCGGTGGATGTAGTATCGTGCTATGGTCATGGGATTCGAGCATATTAAGTCTCTTAACTCTGTGGGGCTTTCTAGAGATTGTATTGGCATGTTTGGGCTACGTACTTGTTTTAAGCATTGGATTAGTGGGTCCCACAGCCTTTCAACAATTGACGTATCATTGCAAAGAGGTTTTTCTTTGATTTGTTTTTGTAGTCCATCAAAGTTTGCAAGCACACAAAGTCTTTGTATCCAATGTTTGATTGTAACATCTTCTCAATGTTTGTGTCGACAATTGCATCTTTAACACATAGACTTCTTCCTTTTGGGCATCAACACCTCTCTCACACAATGAAAACTAGAAAACCAATACTAGAAAGTTGTTTGAAATACAATCACTCTGCATCAAAGGCTATGATGTGTCCAGAATTATTTATGGTAAAATATCCAATGGGCCTTAGCTCTAGAAGCATCAAATGGACATGTAGAATGTTGTCGTCGTAGAGAGCTAGCATAAGACATCGTCAACATGTGATCCTCTAATTTGAACTACAATATTAGACCCATCTTCCATAAGAATTCTACCTGTAGTGATGGTGCGCATAGAACTGCATGTGGACTAGCACACATTAAAAAAAAAGGCCTTGTTGGGTCCCTGTTTACATGATTTCCAGTGCAAATGGAGAAAATGTAATCTAGAAATTGACCATTTAGGTAAAATACTGTGGACCCACAAAAATGCAATATAATTAGCGTGTGAAGCACGAAAACATTACAACATTGGGGGAAATGGTGCAAACCTTTCCCTTCACCTATATCCTAGACTAGAGACTTGATTGATGAAAACCTGCTATAACTCCTCCCTCTGACTACCTTCCATAATGTCACCCAAGATTGTGAAGTCAAAGAGACACAATGAATCACGTGCATGCATGTAGGAAACATTTCTAAGAGTGTGCATGGCTATGCCATTGTCATAGAATTCCTGGATGAGTTGCGCTTACACACTCTTACACTCGTTCACAAAGGTCAACTATTCATAGAAATTGTGTTAGCGAATTGAAATGGCATTAACATAGTTAGGACAAAGATAGCAAGAAAGGCAAATCTGAAGGGGCTAATTGATGCGTGTGTGTGTGCCTATGGGCCTGGAGTCCTATGCAAGAAGTGTGTGAGTGTAGGTCTGCTAGAAGCTTCTAGTGACTCATCAGCTAGGTGTGTCAGGTTGGTGTGATGGAGTGAGTGATCATAGGAGGTGATTGATTGAGATAGTCAGGGAGATGATTGTGGATCTGGGATCTACCTATATGGAGGCAGTTGCCTATATATGTAACCACTCTTGGAATAAAGATTTATATTGTGTGCCTCATTGCTTCCTCATGAATTCACATGTGGTATCAGAGCTTGGTTAGAATCTGAGTGCCTAGAATGAGATTCCTAGTACATTCCAATCTTCTTCCCAAATGCCTCCTATCTCTCCCTCTTCTACCTTGAGCTTGGGAAGCTCTGTTCTCTCCATCCACACTATGCTTTAAGAAACCTATTCAGCCGGATCTTCCTCATTCTTGGGGGACCTTTTTGACCGGTGGGATTGATGAAATTTGTTGCCATGTCTGCGTGCTACCTCTCTATCTTTTCCATGCCATTTATGCAATGTTGCTCACCTCAGTCACCTACCTTGTAATTCCTCTGATCCAAGCTTACTCTACACCTAGAGCTACCCTCTGAAGAAATTTGGAGCAATTTGGTCTAGAAATGAGGGAGTACTCAGCCAAAAACCAGTCGACCTTTTGAGAAGACAATTTTCTCAAGTGATGAAGATGTTGTTGCCCTGGGAGTTATAATGCACCATTTTGGCTATGGTTTGTTCTAAGAATTCCTTGCATATGGATCTATGATTGCACAGCAAAAGCCCCTATCTTGGTGATGCTTGGAGTGAGGTATCAAGCCTCCAAAGTTTCCATGTACTCTGCAAGCATTTCTAGTGTATTTTTTGGAGTTTTGTATGCTACACTAAATGCTTGAGGAGTAAACATTCAGTTTAGAGAATGTTCTTCCAAATTTCAGTTTAAAGTGTGCCCTTTTAGTTCAGAGAATGTTCTTCCAAGTTCAGTTGGTGTTAATCTCTTGACAGCATGCCAATCTCAAGTTCTTAAAGCTCTTCAAATATCAAGAAGACTACAAAGACAAAGTACAAGGTGAAGAAGACTCTAGTTAAGAGGTTGTGGGAGAAGCCAATGGGTTATGAATATGCCAAACAATAAGGATTTTCAAAATTCTTATCTTGCAATTTGCATATATATGGTGAAGGTGATTTTTTTGTTCAGAAAGATTGAATTTTTGTGAAGGGATTAGACACTACCATTAATTTGGGAAGACCTTCCCAAGATGGCTTCCAAACTGAAAATAGATAAGTTTGAAGGAGAGGGGTTCCACACTTGGCAAACAAAACTAAAGTTTATTCTCATGAAAAAGGGAATATGGAAGGTAGCAAATGGAAAGGAAACTAAACCTACAACTAGAGAAGGAGAAGCTTCATGGCTTCCACAAGATGAAAAAGCACTTGGTATTATTGCTCTTGGTCTGAGTGATTCCTTTATTCATCACATTGATGGATGTGAGACTGCTCATGCTACATGGACTCATCTTGACCATGTGTTTGGAGCACAAGGAAGATGCTCTAAGTTTAGCTTGCTTATCAAGTTCTTTGACTTAAAATTGGATAAAGGGGAGTCCATCTCTTCACATCTAAATTCAATGAAGAGCATTTTGACACAGTTATCTAGCATCAAGTTTAATCTTGATGAAGATATTGTAATTGCCATCTTACTTAGAAGTCTCATTGAAGAATATGGCATTATTGTAACCACACTCACCAATATTCCAGAGATAAGTCTTGTAGAAATTGAAGCATCACTCTTGGAAGAGGAGAGAAAGATCAAACAAGGTAGTGATTATAAAGAAGGGGCATATTTGGCCAAAAGCAACTTCAAGGGAAAGAGCAAAATGAAATGTAACTTTTGTGGCAAACCTGGACACTTTGAAAATGAATGTTATGACAAGAAGAGATGTTCAGCCAATCTTGTTGAGGAAGCAAAAACTAAAGAAGAAGAAGAACCAAAGAATGTCAAAGCTCTCAATGCTTACAATACCCAAGTCAATTTTGACAAGGGTGAGGATCCATATGTTTTCTAAGTTATGTGTGTGTGAGGTCAATAATGGTTCTCTGCCATGGATAGTCCATCCTTAAATGATTGTTAGTCTTTTGAGAGTTTTCCTTGTTGGACTCATTGGGCTTTACATACATAGTCATTGTCTATCTCCTAGTTGTTACAAACCAAGAATCCTAAGAGTGAGTCATAGGTTGGGGCCATGTGTGTTGCCACATGATGGTGGGCAAGCCATGGAGCATCCCATGTACTACTGATGAGGGATGAGGTAATCAATTTGTGGGGGGGATTGAAGGGGCAAATTGATGTGTGTGTGTGTGCATATGGGCTTGGATTCCTATCCAAGAAGTGTGTGAGTGTAGGTGTGCTGGAATGTTCTAGTGACTCATCAGTTAGGTGTGTCAGGTTGGTGTGATGAGTGAGTGATCATAGGAGGTGATTGATTGAGATAATCACGGAGATGATTGTGGATCTGGGATCTACCTACATGGAGGCAGTTGCCTATATAAGTAACCACTCTTGGAATAAATATTTACATTGTGTGCTTCATTGCTTCCTCATGAATTCACAAAAGCAACTAGTAATGAGCAACTTCAAGTAGTTCAATGGACTTACAACCGCTCTATCCTCATTGTGGGGCCCATCCACAATAATAATTTGATCGTTCAAGCTGCCCCTTGATTCCACCTTGATTACAAAAAAGGCAATCATCCTAGCGACACTAGATATATTGCCTGAACCAAACTTTATAGTAGTTGATGAAGCCCAGGGGAAATACAATGCAATAGTTAACTCCGAGGGATGCAATAGTACCCTCAAAAGCCTCCTCATCGATGACTACAATGGTGGCATTAATATATAGAGAGTAACTTGCTATTCCACCCTCCTCAATCGCCTTTGGCAAAACAGTCGCTCCCTCAATGCAATAGAAATAGTAAAGCTCTAAGTACTCTCTATATTGTTCCACAAATGGGTGTGAAACAACAAGAGTTATGATATCACAATTGCGGCGATCAGTTAGATCGGCATAGATGCATATTGGGTAATTTGAATTTTGTGCTCTGAATGTGCCATACTTGGCCAATAGCTTGCACTCAAAGGAAAAACAATGTTGTATGAACTCAGATAATATGTTTGTAGATAGTGTAGGGAGTGAGTTCCTTCAACGACAAAGTTTTCACCCAAAGGAACAATGGGACTAACACTATATTGGCTACTATGTAGAGTAGGTGTATTGCATAGCCTATCTTTGAGTGATGGGTTTGAAGTTACCATTGTCATTTGAATCTACTTTAATGCATGAACTTTTTGATGTTGGAAATGGGCACACAAAATTAAAATACAAACTTGTTGCCAAATTGTCTTATGAAAATAATTGCTTTAAAAGCATATGTTTCAACACATAAATGAAAGTTTTAAGCACCTGATTGTCATCTTAGAATAAAGATTTACGCAAGTTAAAGAATAATCACAACAAAATTGTAGAAATGACGTATCAGAGAATAAAGAGCAATGAAAACTATCTGAATTGTTGCAAATGTTTTCAAGTTATTTTTCATTAGTTGGAATCGGGACTACAACATATGAGGAATGTAGGAGCCTATCATTGCACTAGCTTCTAACACACACCCTATACTAAATTGTGATAAACATCATGCCCACCCACAAGCAATTAGAAAATTGCCAATACATGACAACACTTAGTGTGCTTGGTACAGTAAGAAGATAGCAGATGATTCTTAAAGAAATACCCTGCAAGTGAAAGACCAATAGTGACTAGTGATACACATGGGAAAACTAGAGCACTCCCTAATCGTCTATTTAAAGCATTCACGAAGTAATTATGTCGCCTATTGAAAGCAGTTGGGTGTTGGCAAATCAGGCAGAACACAATTTTTGGAAGCAGACAAACTAACACAAATTGCAATAAGGCATTACTAAGACGAACACAACACCACATACCTTCTTCATACACGAACTTGTTAGTGCTATGAAATGCCCTCTTCAGTGTTTTTTTCTCTTTCTTGCTCACGGCAAGTTTTGGCTCCTCTGCTCTTAGATGTCGAGAAGAAGCACCTCTAGTTTCTCAACCTCCAATCACATCCACATAGTGGATGGGATGGAAATATGTAGGGGAAGCTACAAAAACTCGGTAAAATCAACACAAGGTGCAACGAGCCCAAGCACAAGATATAAATTACATGGCAAGCACGTAAAGCAAATCTAGACCTTGGATAGTGTGCTTCCCACAGAAGGAAGGTCCCTCCTCCTTAATTAGACGTTTTTCCAGCCAAATATCAATACATTGCGTGGTTTGAATAGGATAAGAAAAATGACTTAAATCAAATCAAGCCAAGTTAGCTCTCTAGTTGAAAGGAAGCAAATAAATAGACCAAGACGGACACTTGCACAAAAAATTACCCACCGCTCTGATGACTATCTTCCATCATGTCGCTTACGATGTTTCTATTAGAGTCTTCACAATCATCAATCGCAAACTCCGAAGTCTCAACTTCCTCCTTCACTGCGACCAAGCTTTCTTCATCTGGTAAATCTATCATACCAAACTCACAAGTATCTACTTCCTCCTTCACTTCAACTAAACATTCTCGACCTGCACAATGACAAAGTGCTTTGTCAACTAAGTGTTAGGGACAAACCTTCTGAAAAAATGCATAATCTTACTTTCATGGAATAATACGACCATATCAAATCATACCCATGTATCTTTGACCTTTTCTTCAAGAAGTATTGTTACTAGATTCCAAAAACTTTTTGAATTCTAGAAAGAAGTAGATGCAAAAACATATCAAATTGTGCACGCAAAGATATATCTGAAGAAAGGAAGGAAGCATAATATGAAGCAGAAACACAAGGTACCCTGCTCAAATTTCATATTGTCACTCTCCATGGATTTCGCAGGGACAAGTGAATCGTAAGCCATTGCAGCGATGCCCAATAGATTTGATAAGATGAGAAGAATGCTGTGAGGCAAGGTAACAAGTGCAAAAACAACAAAGATGAACAATCCATGAACCACCCACTCCCTTTTAAATGTGTTGTCGTGAACACCATTAAAAATCACCCCTTGCAAACTCTAATATATTAATTTAATGGCCATCCACCATCCACCCATCGAAACCTCGAAGAGACATGCAATTGCGTTGACCAGTGCTGGCAAATCAAAGCAATTGTGGACAGTACACTGCCATGGGTAGGCTCCCATGGTCATCGGGGCTCGAGGGCATCTCCCTTGCATGAGACGCTTAGAAGAAGCACCGCCATGCATAATCTCCCATGGTCATCAGCTCTATGGCATCTCCCTTGGATCATAAAAAGCTCTGGTAGATACAATCCATGTTCCATGCTATCTAATGCCTTTCAAAAGTTGCATGCATGTAGCTTCGTGCCTAATTGGCCAAAATGAAACAACCACATGTGGCAATGCATAAGCAAAGACCACGTGACAGTTGAACTCCAGTAGCCAAGACAAAAAAAGGAACTTCAATGCCTTGGGTCCATGCCAATCGTGTATGTGTTCCAGACATCAATTCCCAATCAAATACTTCCATGCAGCCAACCCCAAAAAGAAAGTTATCATCTCCACCAAAATGAGCCTTCACTAAAGCCTTTCCCCCCAAGAAGGCCAAAAATGGCCCTTTACCAATCTTTATTTTCAAAGGTTAGTTTCCCCCCCCTTAGTAATCGTTTGGCCTCCAACCCCCTTGGTAATAGTTTAGCCTCCAAAGAGAAAAATCAAGTATTTAGTTATTTTTATGTTCACTTTTTTTTGGCATGCATTGATCGGAGGAGCATGTGAGTATTCTAATTCTTTCCTATGAAATTCTCCACCTCTCTCTCTCTCTCTCTCTCTCTCTCTCTCTCTCTCTCTCCCCTCTTCTTCTTCTTCATCCCTTGAAATCGTCCACTTTTTTCTCCCCCCCCTCTCTCTTTCTCTGCTTGCAATCTGCTTGCAATTCGCCCCCTTTTCTGCTTACCATCTAGGGTAGGCCACATGAATGAAATTCATCTTGTTTTTCCCAAGATCGATTTTAAGGTTTTTTTGAATTGACTTATGGTTTTATAGATTAATGATTTATGATTTAAAATGAAATTAAACCAAATTTTGTGTGTGTGTGTGTGTGTGTTGGTGTGTTGGTGTGCATGTGTACTTCTCGACAACATTTCTATCAACCAACGCAATGTTTCCAATATGTGTGATTTTATGCATGGTATCATCCCTCGTAGCCACAAACTTTCCATCCGACATCTTATCTTTATGAGTAAACCATTCACCATGGTAGGTTATATGATTGGTGGCACCCGAGTCAACAAACCAATCATCAGTTTGTGAGGGGGCTGACATACTGCCCATAACATGCTCCATGCTAAATAAATAAGCTCCATGCTTTTGCTCATAAAATTGGCAGAAGGAGCCTCCCAAGAGGCCGCGATATCGCGGCCTCTTGGGAGGCTCCTCCTCCCTTTATGCACTCTACATCAATTGGGGCTCTCGATGTCGCCCAATGCAAGATCTCTAAAGTACTTTTGACGCCCTACCTAGGGCCCTTTATATAGGGCAGTAAGCCCTCCAAATGAGGCCAATTGGCCCCCCAACATACTAGTCAAAGCAGATTCTCATCCCTCTCCGTTATTAAAGGGCAATTTCCCCTTTTCATGAGCAGTACTTTTGCACACAGTAGCAACAAGTAGTGTTGGTCCTCATCCTACCCCATATCCATAGGCTCTTCCTTGGGGAGTTGGTTCACATGGGCTTGGGCACATTGATCTCTCTACTATACTAGCCCTTGCCAAGACTGTGATGCTCACGATATCGCTACAATAGCACCCAAAAAGTGAAGCAAACACCAAGAAGAGTCCCCTAGCTAGCTATCAATCGATTGACTGTCCATCTAAGTAGATGGACTTGTGTATGATATCTATGGGACCAACTCCACTAGGCAGCTAAGGGGAGAGGGAAGCTCATTTGACAATGGCTCAGGATTGGGTGAGAGCTAGCATCAAGGAAGAAAATCAATAATAGAATGCTACTGTTGCTCGACTTTTTTGGGTCTATCCTTCTCCTCTATAGTCTTCGTGATGTGGACCACTGTCTAGCAAGTGCTACTGTCACTCAAGTGGTTTATCTACCTATGTCATAAAGAGAGGACATATCTGTGTCCTCATGTGGTCTCTGAGCTGAATGCTCCACCTATTAACTTGTTAATGCAGCACAGATTGAGGATGTGGACTATACTATACCACTTATTCAAGTAAAGTATAAGTCATAGATGATACTAGAAGTCCTATTAGATGGAGGGTCGGGTGTGAATATTTTATCCGAAGACCTTTACAGGAAATTCTGTCGCAATGAATTGGAACCAACTCCTTTTCAAGTGAAGATGGCAGACCAAAGGACGGTCCAAACTTTGGGAATTTTGAGGAATCAATAGATTGGAGTTTGCATGTTGAGGTTTATGGTCAACTTTGTGGTCCTCAGATTGGAGGGAGATGAGCAATCTTACTCTATGCTACTTGGCAGGCCGTGGTTTTGGGTAGCCAAGATCAAGCAAGATTGGGAGGCTGATAGGGTGACCAAGAGAAAAGGAAAGAAGAAATTTAAAATGGTAATGGTTCCAATAAGGAGTGTACCAAAAAGGGTTCAGCCCTTGGCAGAGCTGAAGGCATTAACATGGTGGCCGAAGTGGAAGATGATGAGCAGGAATGGTTCCTTAAAAGAAATCCATCTCTTGTACCAATTTTTGAAGTGGATGTGCTGAGTATTCTTGATCAGTACAAGAGTTTTATAGTGCGCAATTTTCCAACAATGGAGATGTCCACAGTTTCGATTTCGAACAGTTCTAGTCTGACGGAAGCCTAAGAAGAAGGCAAAGAAAAGAAGTCAAATGGAGTTTATGCAGACTAGTGGGATGTTGATGATGAGAAGGAGGAAGTTTACGTTAAAACAGATATTCAAGCAATCATTAAAGCTGAAATTGTGAAGATAGTGGGAGAGAGGGAAGAAGTCTCACTTGCGGCTTTCTCACATACACAATGGGGGAATACACACAAAGGTGGAGGCTGAAAACAGTTTTCCTCTTCTTAGTTGTGAAAGCCAAAAGAACTCTTTGTAAAATGTCCCCTATAGTAAAATCCAAGGTGGTGCACTTTGTATTCTTGATAATGTCTGTTGCATAAGTCTCATCTTTGTCCCATGCTATAAATGATTTATTGGATGTATTGTAGGGCATAACATCTCCAAGTGTTTCCATATCTCCACATTTATACTTTAGCTCAACATGTGCGCTAAGAATCTTTGATACAGTAACTGCCACCTTATCTTCGCCAAGTCTTCGAAAGTGGCAAACTGAATTGGGATCACTATCATGGATTGTACTAAATGCAACTACTTCTCTTTTGCTACATAAAATCACATCCATCCCTGGAACAAAATCTATAGCTATCTCCTTTGTGAGAGTCCTTCGCAAGCAAGCTATAGTAGCAACAATTACATAAATATTAGTCTCTTTTTAATAATCTACTCATTTATTATAATTTTTAATTAGTACTTAATTTATTGGTGGGAGAAGTTATCCGATCAAGTACTCATCAGATGGACATGCCAAGTTATCCTTTGCATGGTCAATCAAGCATTCAATACTATTTTTGCTCTAGTGTCATGCACATCCGTAAAAAAACATGAGCCTACTAGGTATGTTATCCAATCAAGCACTAATGGGATGCGTGTGCCACTTTGCATGTAAGTCAATTCCACCTAGTTGAGGTGTACAAAAAGTGTTGTGCCCATCGGATATGCTTTGCATGGTCCATCGAGCATTAAATACTATTTTTGCTCGTGTCATGCACATCCGTAAAAAAAACACGCTACTAGGTATGTTATCCGATCAAGTACTTACTATGGAAACATACAAAGAGAAAACCTATTATTTGATAAATAATAAATCCATGCAAGTTAGAAATCATTCAATAGATACAAAAGGGGAAATGTTGCAATGTCTACACCTCGAGGTAGTCACTCAAAATTATGTTAGATAGCACATGAGTTGAACGGGTTTCTTTATTTTGTGAACTTACATACAAACAAAAATAGTCCCATCCATGATATAGAAGCTCCTCCTATAAAAATCCTTCACAAAAAACTATTTGAATTTTGTAGCTCATCGATTTTTATGCTACCCATATGATATGATCCATTTTGTACACAAAATGATAACATGAATAAAATGTTTAAACTATGGAGCAGGGAGGGAGAGAACCAAGGACCTGAACTCTATATGAGAAAAATTTAAGAAAATATAAGAGTTTGATAAGGTTTAGCTATGATGAAACAAAGATAAGTACAAACTTTTTAAAGTTGTAGAATTTAGACACTCTAACATGATAAATGGATTCATTCATATCATTTTGATCATTTTGACTACAAACATGACCATATTTGGAGTTTGATTGACCAAGTTATGGCCTGGTGAAGAGGGGGGCCACTAATTTGAAGCAAAAGAAAAAGAGCAAGAGCAAGAACAAGGATGAAGATTCCTCAAATACAACCAAGAAGGATACATGCACCTCAAGAAGGCATTGCATAGGAAATGGGTATTTAAGGCAGAACCTAAACCAATGAAAAGTGGTATGACAAGTGCTCATTTTAGGGGCACACCAAGGAGGATTATAGAACCAAGTATTGTGGTGAGTGTACCAAGTTTGGGCTGTGGGGATTAAAGGCCACTGTGCCTTAACCCCGGTTATGTGCAATACTCAAACACATATATATATATATATATGGATAACATAAAAGATTAGGGTGTTCTAAACCAATCAAAACTTGTGTGGCTCTCTCTTTTGGCTCTCGCTCTCTCTCACCTTCTTCCATTCCTCTTTTGTTGTTGAGATCTCTCAATTGGTATCAGAGCACGGGTGTTCTAGTTGAGCTTGGGTGTCAGCCTAGAGCTTGAAGTCTATTGTTGTAGCTCTAAAGAGGAAGGCGAATCTCCCTTGTGTGATTTTACCTGCATCCTAGTGTGTAGAGACCTTGCAAAATCCTTTGGAAAGTTCCTTGAGTGGTTTTTTGCAAGCCTACAAGTGGTTTTGGAGGAAAAAGCCTTTTTTTTATGATTCTCCTATTCCTTTTGACAATTGAGATTTTGAAATTACCTATAGAGGCAACCATTGATTGCTTTTGGTATCCATTGCACTTCAAGAGTTTGAAAACCCATTCATTCGTGAATTTGGGATCATTTCATTAGATTTTTGACTCACTGTCTTTGCTTAAACCATTTTCTACCTGTGTGTTGGAACTAAAGTTTAAAGCAATCATTCACAAATCTGTCAAATTTGGTGGACTCTGGAGGTCCTAAAACTTTTGTGTTGCTCATCATTTGCACTCCAGTGGTGTTTACAAATAGGGCTATTTGCAAAAACGTTTTTTGGTCCATGTGTTAGACCCGGTTATTGGGGCCACAGTTTGCAAAACCATCTATTCCATTGCATTTTGAAGGGGCCCAAAAACCCCTACCTATCAGCTCTTACGTGATTCGGTGGAGATTTGGAGAAGTTCTATCTCACTGAGATGCCAAATCATTTGTTTCTGTGTAATAATCCATTCAAAGGTTTAAAGATTTGATTTTTTGATTACAGGTCAATTGCAAGGGTTGACTCCCCATTTCCCATTCATCGGTTCAGATTTTGGAGTTTCAACAGAAGAGAGATATTTGCAGATTGTCGGCTGATTATGCAGTGATACCCATGTTTTGAGGCATTCCAAGTTCTATTTTCACTAATAGTCATTATCGTGGGGCTGTGATTTTTTGGATATACCTTATGCAGATCACTTTGGTTGCAGTTTGAGCTTGGTGTGCTCATTTGTGGTTTGCATTGGGGTGCAATGGAATGCTTTATGTATGGACATTTAGCAACAGATGCTATTTTATGCTGAGGGACAACTTTGAAATATTGCAGTGGATGCATAAGTTTTGCTATGATCTCTTGGATGAGATTTTGTTGATGCATATGCTCATGGACAACATTTATGCTTGAGGCATTTTGGCATTTATTGGCATTGGGATTGCCATTGTTTTACCATTGCAGTTGGCATTTTCTTTTGGGCCAAATTTGCTCATATATGAGTCCGTTATCATTGCCCAGTGGGAGCACCTACACTCAAATAGTTTGGTTTGAAGAAAGGTGACATATTAGCATCTCTGCGTCCTCTAACTCATATATTAACATATATGAGTCCGTTATCATTGCCCAGTGGGAGCACCTACACTCAAATAGTTTGGTTTGAAGAAAGGTGACATATTAGCATCTCTGCGTCCTCTAACTCTACCCTTTGCAATGTGACTCAAGTGTGGCTCACACTTTTTGGTGAAGCATGCATTAAAATTGGTTAACCTTTATAATCTTGTTTGTAGAGCCATGATAGTGTTTGATGTAACTTCATCTCTCATTCACCTATATTTGTACTTTGCAAGCATTGAATCTCCTCAAAATGAGCTTTATTTTCATCACAAAGCTTCTTGAATTTCTCTTCCATTGTCTCTCAACAATGAATCCAAATGCATCTCTTGTGTTACTACAACATCAATTTGAGGCTTCATTCATTTGTCGCTTTATGAGGTGAAGTCTATTGGGAGTCTTTTCACAAGTGCATATATAGCATATTTTCAAAGTACAAAGGCACATCCCCATGGTAGGGCTCTTTGCAACTTACATGTTAATGTACATATGCTCTTGAGCTTGGGTCTCCAAGTGCTGACAATCAATGTTTTTCCATCTCCCATGCTTCTCACAATGGGATGAGAACCTAAGGCCATGCACCTTCACCTTCATTGTCTTCCCTTTGCATCAAATTAGTCCTTTGCATCTAGTGGCTAGATGGATAACACATCATCCTTGGAGAGAAAGTTCTTAATGTCTTTTCAATGAGCACTAGTGGGACTTGCCCATTGTGAGGTTCGTTGGATTAGTCTCTAGCAAGCATTGAATAGGTGCAATAGTAATCCTTTGTAGGTGCTCAAAGTTTCTATTAAATGCATGAGTACACTCTTCTTCTTGAGTGCCCTCTCATGTAAGTGGTCTCTTTCTTGCTCTTCTGCCTCTATCATCACAACATGACTCATCTCCTTTTGACATTTTGAATGGACTGTGTGAAGGTAGCGAAAGGTCTATATATGGTCACATGTGAATTGCAAATAGTTGGAAAGATAGTCTGCATGCATCTGCACACATGTGAAAATTTAATATCAGTTCATGGAACATGCAACATCTCACAATTCAAGTACATGTAACATCTTATATGAGTGCATGCAACATTTCACATGATAGGATGCAATACAATGATAATATGATGCACTCCATGATGCAACAAGATGTGATGCTACATGATAGGATGCAAGATGACATGATGTATAATGATGCTACATGATATAGTGCAACACGATGATGCTACATGATAGGATCCATGATGATGCTACATGATGGATGTATAATCAATTACAAGTATATTTTACCACTTACAAGTGCAACATGATATAAAATGCATGCCTGCAACATGATGGTAGGACACGATGGAGAATTAATGCATGCAACATGATGCAGATTGTATGCATAAAATATGATAAAGAATGCAAGCATGCAACATGATGGAGAATGAGGCATGCAACCCTCCATCATGTTGCATGCAACACAATATAGATTACATGCATGCAACATGATACAAAATGCATGCATGCAATTGTTAACACTGAAGGGATGTTAACATTGAAGACCAAACACCAAAGGCCAAAGACAAAGCTTGAGCAATGAACCCAAAGTATGAATACCAAAGAATGAAAGGTTTGGCCAAAGGTAAACAGGGCCAAGGGAGAAAAAGAAGCTCTAGCTCTAAAAGACAAAGGCAAAAGTCTAATAAGAAAGGAAATGACAAAAGACAGAGAAAAAGAATGTCAAACATGGAAGCAAAAGATGAAGGAAAAGATTAAAGTGAACGGTGGAAGCACATAATATGAAGAAGTGAGGCCATAAGTGCAAGGACACTGAGGCAATAGTGGGTTGATCAAAACCACAAAGCTAGGTAGTTGAGACCTACAATTATGAAGGCATTCATGTGGATGTTAGGATAGGGATAGTTAAGGAGCTCTAGGCAAGAAAACACGTGGATGAGGGAATCTAGGTGGACTTCACAGCAGCTAAAATTCTATAAAAGGGCATGCCCTCTTCCAAATTTGCTAGAAGAGATTGCATGGGGGATAGATGGTATAGCTAGATAGAAGCTAATGTTAAGATTGCCAATTCAGTGTGTCAATAATGTGTGTTGAGGGTGCGAGCTCTCTATTTCTCGGTGGCACACCCCCATGTTATCAATATTTTAAATCCCATTAAGGGTAATAGAATAGGTGTTGAAAGGCAATTGATGAGCATAACTTTGTTTGTTTCTAGTGATGTAGATTGGCAACTTGCAACCAACCGAATGATGGTCTCTCTCTCTCTCTCTCTCTCTCTCTCTCTCTCCCTCCAAGGTATAGGCCCATTTTTGACACACAAACATCGACCTTCTTTACATTAAAAAGTTTTTATTTAAAGGGCAAAAAGGTCAGTGATTATGTCATTATTAGCATTGGAAAATGTGCATCGGTATATAATCATCGATATATATTGATGTTGGTAAAGGTCGGTATATACCGACACTAGTAAAGCATTGGTATATATCAACCTTTAACAAAACACACACAAAAAACTTGTGGGGTAAAACAGGGCTTGATGTGGCCCCATTTTGCCCCATTAATCCTTTCAACGTTTTGATAAACTGCTTGAGAATAAACATCCATCGACTATGAACGGTACCTGCAATGGCCACCTCATCAACTATGTGCATAAGCAAGTGCACTTGAGTTGTCATAATACTCAAGGGAAAGTGCTTCTCGAGCAAGCACTCGACTTCGATGGAGCCACCCTAGCCTTCTCGATGCTTGATATGGAGATCTCTTTTTGAGATATCCACCTATTTCATGTGCCCATGTAAGATTCATAATCTTTCTATAGATAATTCAACATAAATTGAAAAAAATGTAATCAATGTGAGCCGATAGTAAGCATATCTTACAATACCATTGATCTTGAGTTAACATCATCTTGTAAGCACGCTTTTAATGTAATTGGGAGGATGAACTATCCAAGCAACAAAGAAGTCATGTCAATAATATAACATAATCATAATTACACTAATATAATGCATCATGATTATTGGTACACTAGTCCTACAGCTTAGAATACCTATGATACCTTGTCCCAATCATGGTACTTGAGCCCACTAAGCTTATTGTTCTTTGAAAATGCTCCTTTCAAGCAATGCATGTACCCTGTTGGTGTTCAAAAAGAGGCAATTTCCAGCTTGACTGCTGCCTCCTCTCTCTTGGAGAGGATCCATGCTACTTTTGGGAGAAGAACTTTACGACCATGCACTTGGGGCCACAAATGAGGCATCCTATCCATAGCTTGCAAGTCGTGTCGCACTCCTCTTGAGTCTTTGTCACCAACCAAGTGTGCCCAAATAGTAGCCCCCAATTCTTGAAAGTATGCATGGGATCCAAGAGATGATTGATTTGTACTAACCCCAATAAGGAAGCTCGTGAAAGATGGATAGCCTCTTCATACTAGAAGGAGGCTCCTCTCCATCATCCCTCCAATCTTGAATCCAGTTACTTGTCTTCAAAGATGGTGCTGGTGGATCAAGCTAGCCTTCACGCGCAAGATGGTCTGACGAAAGGTATCGAGGACGACCTTCATAAACCATTTTCCTCATATGTTTGGAGTGTCATGCAAGCGCACTCAAACCCTTCCCACAAATAGAACAAGCATGGTACCCACTTATTGCAAGTCCTGCATGCATGCATGAATGTGTTAGTATAAGACATGTGCTAGAAAGAGAGTCATAAAAGTATCATTATACATGTAAAGACACAACCACGTACTTGCACACTCTCCATATCCTAGGTAGTCATGCATGGTCCACATCAAGATTCCCCTAACCAAAATGTCATTGGTATGTTTAGGAGATCTGGAAATATCAAAGACCCGTATGCCTCTCCATAAGGTCTGTAACTCCTCTATCAAAGGTGCCATGTACATGTCCATATTTTTTGCCTTGTACTTCCCTGGCACAAGTAGTGCAAGCATGAGGTGTCCCTTCTTTATTGTTAGCCATGGTGGGATATTGTAATTCACCAAGACTATAGGCCATGTCAACCAAGCTATCGAGCATAACCCAAAAGGGTTCATGCCATCCATGGCAAGCCCAAGAGGTAAATTGCATGGCTCTCTCGCAAAGTCCGGCCACCACTGATTGTCTATGTGCTCCCAAGTAGCACAATCTACAGGAATCCTCAATGTGTCATCAGTGGACTGATCTATAGCATGCCAAGTCATCAACTCCACTATGGATTTGCATCGGAACGTGTGCTATATTCTAGCAATGATGGGAAATGGTCTCAAGACCTTTACTGGGATTTGATCACCCTGCAAGTCATCTCTATATCGTTGTTCTAGGAATAATATACACAAAGGCACATGAGTTTTTCCTAGGAGTGATTAGCAAGGATAAAGAGTACATGAGGATGACACTAGGCAAGAATGATAAATGGGCTACATACATTGTGCTCCTTGGCTTCCCAACCAGTCATGAGATGGAGGGAGATGTTGGGATTCGATCATGGAATAGGTATTGGTAGTGGCTGCAGTGATATGCATCTATGATATACAAGTGAACTAGCTTCTCAATTATTTTGACAATAGCATGAAGGGCACAAATGTGTACTCTCTCAAGAGGAATTTCAAGAATGGGGCTCCATGATGGATCTTTCCCTGGAACATCACAATCCAATGCCTTAGTCTAATCGATCCCTACAAGTTCACATGCCCATTGTTTTTTGTTCTTTTTACTTGCTTGTAATGGTGCTCTCTTTTGCATGAACAATGGACAATGATGGCTTGTATTTTCTCCATGTGACACATTAAACATACATTTGATAGCGTTGAGTGATGTCAGCAATCTAGATGCCATTCTATACTATAGGATCCATAGCCCTCAAGTTCAAGTAGCTCACCATTGTTATGACCTTTGATCACACTTTGGATATCGGTTTGGTCAAAGGACCATTTCAAAATTGAATGTGACTCCTTTGGCACCTGCAAAACCAACGTACATTCTATTTCAAAATATTCTAAGCAGTTTTCATTACCAAATCAAAATGCAAATTTTTATGGTAAACTTGGATGTAACCCCAAACCTCTAGTGTTTTCTTCTCCCTAGGCACAAAGGGGAAAGAAGCATGATCCTCCAAGTCTAGGGCTTATGGATCAATCTATAGATGAGGAAAATATATGGATATGAATTTAGTGAAACTTAAGGTTGGTGAGACTTTGGTAGCTGTCAATGTGGGGCAAGCTAAGTGTTCTATATTGCAGTCAAGAGAATGATGATGTGGACAATGATCTTGAAATTTTGACTTATATATGGCTAATGGAGGAGATGTGATTGGTTGGTGCAAACTCCTTGGATTTGGTGAGTGTCTGAGGATACTACTCTGTAGATTGATTACATATGGTCAAGACATAGGGTTAAGAAGTGATGTGTTGGCACTAAAAATTGCTTTCCAATATGAGGGTTGCCTTCTTGAGAAGGGGCCATTCATTGTGTCCATCTGCAAATGTGATGGGGAGGAGACATTTGTAATAAATGTTATAGGAAGTCAATGGTCATCATTATGGAGGAAAGTAGAAAGTGAATTTAGAAAGAAGACTCAAGCAAGAGAGAGTGAAGATTCTTGGCAAAAAAGATGTTAATAGTATTTATTGCAAGTAATTTTTATCATTTCACAAAAGAAAATAAGTTCATAGAGATGCTTAGGCAATGCAAGGTTGATTAGAGATAGGGAGGCCTACTACTTGCATGTCTCCTTCTAGCATGTGTACATTGTCATAGTGGGGGCTTTCTCATGCCATGGTGGATTGATTTGCCTTGACACTAGAGAGAGATCTATATATGGAGCAAGATTTACAAAAGAAAGGTATTGGGGTGGATATTACAAAATAGCATCTAGGCAACACAAAAGGTACCTACTCTCTCATTTAAATAATGAAGCTATTTGTATCCATGTAAATTTTAATCTCTTTGTGTTTCTCAAATGTAGAAGAAAATATTGAGGAAAGTCCACCTCATGAGATGAAGTGGGGGTATATTGGCTGGGCATGGTCATGGTAGATGTCTCTCTCTTTTTTAAATTTTTAATTGAGCAGCATTGTGATCTATTAACAACATTTTTCCATGAATTGACAAGAAAAAAGATAATTTCTGACTAAGTTTGGACTTTATACTTTACCACCTATGGATGCCATGTTGCTCCTTAGAAACACATCCATTTTATGGTAGTGCTTGTGGTGATTATGTTTCCATGGGATTGGAATTTGCCAATTCCAAGAATAATATATACAAAGGCATACGAGTTTTTCCTAGGAGTGATTAGCAAGGATAAAGAGTACATGGGGATGACACTAGGCAAGAATGATAAATGGGCTACATACATTGTGCTCCTTGGCTTCCAAACCAGTCATGAGATGGAGGAAGATGTTGGGATTCCATCATGGAATAGGTATCGGTAGTGGCTGCAGTGGGGCTGATGGAGGAAGGTTGTTCTTATTTTATCCATTAGTAGATAAACTAATGTTAAACCTAGCTATTAATAAGAATAATATCATATTTAACTTTGGACTTTATGACTATTGCATACCGTTTGTGTGAATGGTCCATGCATTACATGGATATAGAGGTAAATTCATGTTAAAGACCTAAAGACATTGTGTCTTTGTTTTTGTAAGAAAATAATACAACGTCTGTGCTCAACAGATAACAGGATCTCGTACGCATGAGAGAAAACAAGATAGTATGGAGAATCAAAAATTTGATTACTGTAGAATTGATACAATAGATGGCGCTGCCTCCCAGCCGTGCACTCCTGTGAAAGAAGCTTCGATGGCATGCTGGAAACAGTAGAAGACGGAGGCTGAATGCTAAGGAATCAAGGTTGTTGTAGCCATTGATGATATGGGCTTCACGGGCTTGCTCTTATATAGCCACCAGTCATAGTCAATTAGCCTCAATTGGGTGGCCGACCCAGTCCACCCAAAATGGTCAACTGGGGGTCAGTCCCAAAATAGGCCACCGACCATACGATAGAACCGGTGTGCAAAACAGAGCAACTAACCTACGCTTTCCATTCGGCCCACATCCATCCGAGATCATCTAAGGCTCCAAACGGGCCCCGCAACCCGAGAGTGGGCTGCACCAAGAAATGCTCTGTCTACTCTCAGTGCGGTCACTCAAGGGATGCCTTCCTGCACTTGCATGTAGCCTAGTTGGCGGTGTGCCAACTCTATCTGAAGCCATCCAACCATCAGGCCACATATTGCCCCCATCTGGTGTCCAAACCAGGACCTACTGGATAACCAAGCTACTCAAATGCCTTCTCCTCATATGGGGGGCTTACAAGTAGAGTTAGCTGGTTCCCGCATAGTTACACGAGAGTGGAGCATTAATATCTAAAACCCCCCCTCACCCGCAAGTGAACTTACTTTTTCGGCCCAATGCCAAGTCGATGAAGATGCCTCTCTAGCAAGTCTCTTCCAAGAGCCTTCGTGAAGATGTCCGTAGCATTCTTTGTAGTCAGATAGTACACCAAGTCGACCTCTCCATCCATGATTAGCTCGCGTACAAAGTGATATTGAATCTCAATGTGTTTTGTGCGAGCGTGGAACACCAGGTCCTTTGCAATCGCCATGTAACTCTGATTGTCACATGATAACTGCATAGGCTTGTTCTGCACTGCACCCATGTCCCCTAAAATCCTCCTCAACCACACTACCTCGCAAGAAGCAAAGCATGTAGATTTATACTTGGCCTTGGTAGAAGAAAGAGCAACTGTGGGTTGCTTGTTGCTGACCCATGACACAACTCCAGATCCAAGTGAGAAATAGTACCCTATCACTGATCTCCTATTGTCCACGTCTCCTACCTAATCTGAGTCATAGAATCTGGTCAAGATGTTGCCCTTGGTATAGGTGATGCCATAATCAAGTGTGCCTTTGATGTATTTCAGCACCTGCATCCCTAACCTCCAATTGTTCTCCCAAGGCTTATTGGAAAACCTACTTAGTACACCAGTTGCAAAGCTGATGTCCGGCCGTGTGTTGCACAGGTAGATCAAGCTGCCCACAAGCCTTCTGTACTTCACTTCGTCCACCAGTGGTGATGAATCCTTGTTTGAGAGCTCCGCGTCAACCTCCATAGGGGTACCAACTGTTTTGCACTCAGCCATGCCAAATTCTTTCAGTATCTCTCCAACATATTTCAGTTGTGAAATGAAGATCTGTTTTGGCTCCTTCCAAACTTCAATCCCCCAATAGAAATGCATCAATCTGAGGTCTGTCATTTCAAACTCTCTTCCTAGCAAATGCTTCATCTGTGAGATCTTCTCTTCATGGTTCCCTATTATGATAAGGTTAACCACGTAAAGGACCATGATCATACACCTGCCTCCTTCTCTGAAGATATACAAATTTGCATCAGATGGGCTCCTCTTGAACCCATTTTGCAGAAAGTAGGCATCAATTCACTAGTACCATGCTTGTGGGGCCTATTTCAACCCGTAAAGTGCCTTCTTTAGTTTGTAAACTTTACCTTCTAAACCGGGGATCTCAAAACTTGGTGGTTGTTCCACGTATACCTCCTCCTTAAGATCTCCATTCAGAAAGGTGGATTTCACATCCATCTGAAACACGGGCCAACTTCCCTTGGTAGCTAAAGCCAAAACACTATGAATTGTGGTTAGTCGAGCTGTGGGAGCAAAAGTATCTTGATAATCAAAACCATGTACCTGTGCAAATCCTTTTACCATGAGCCGAGCCTTGTACTTATCCAACGTGCCGTCAGACTTGTTCTTGATCTTGTACACCCACTTGCTTCTGATTACGTTACGCTTTGGTGGTCGATCCACAAGGTCCCAAGTGTTGTTCTTCATTATGGAGCCATACTCCGACTCCATAGCCTCCATCCACCTATCATCGCCTTGTGTCTCTTCAAGACACTTGGGTTCATCAGCATGGATCACTTATGTCATCAAAGCATAGTTGACCAAGTGTTTCTACGCCCTTCTTTGCTCCTCTAATCTCTTGGACCAGCGGTGTTTAGATGGTTCCTCCTCAATTGTTGGAGGTTCTCTACCATCCAAAAGCTGCTTTACCCACTTTGCAAATGGCCATTGCTGTTGTGGTTCTATAGGCTCTTCTTCATCTTCTTTGTCTTGAATCCTCCCAAGCACGGTTGGGGGAGTTCGGTCTACTGTTGGTGGTAGTACTGGATGGATATCCTAGTCCTGGTTGTCTGGGAAGAAAGCATCCTCCTCCAATTGATGCGGTTGTTCTGAGAAGACCACATCGCAACTTACAATTACCTTCTTGGTAACAGGGTTATAGAGATGGTAACCCTTTGCCTCTTTATTGTAGCCCAAGAAAATACACTTCCGGCTCTTCGGTTCCCATTTGGTCCTGGTAGCATCAGGGACATGCACAAAACAGTCACATCCAAAAACTCTGAAATGTGCAACGGAAGGTTTCTTACCAAAAAAGGCTTGCAGTGGAGTTATCTCGTTCACAGCCTTCGTGTAGCTACGATTGAAGATGTAAACTGCAGTGTTACATGCTTCAGCTCAGAAATTCTTTGGCAAATCTTTCCCTTTTATCATACTCCGGCCCATTTCATAGATGATGTGCATCTTGCGTTCTACTACTCCATTTTGCTGTGATGTATGTGGCGGGGGTTTCTGCCTCTTCATTCTATGACTTTTGCAGTAACTTTTGAATTCAGTCGATGTGAACTCTCCACCTCTGTCTGATCTCAGCTTCTTCACCTTCCTCCCCGATTCTTTCTCGACCATTACATGCCATTCCTTGAACCTATTGAAAGCCTCGTCTTTCATCTTCAGGAAGTATATCCATATCCTTCTACTGTAGTCATCGATCAGCATCATGAAGTAGAAGGAACCACCCAAAGCTTCCGTCTCCATCTTTCTGCAGAGGTCCATGTGAACGAGCTCTAGAGGAGCCTTTGCTCTACTGGCCTATTTAGGAAAGGGCTACCGATGCTGCTTGCCCATCATGCAAGCTTCACATACATTGGGCAAATCTGAAATTTCTGGTAGGTCTGCAATCATTCCACTTTTATGCATCTCCTTCAAAGAACTAAGGTTTAGATGACCAAACCTCTCATGCCACAGCTTAGTGTTCTTCACATCCGCTCGAGCACTGAAAGCTGAGAGTTCTTAAATGTTGTTGCGCCATGTACCTTTACCAACGACCTTTCCTTGAAGATCCAGGATCTGTGCACCATTCTTATTGAATTGAACTTTGAGGTCCCGATCCGTGATCGCAGAAATGGACAACAAGTTCCTCTTGATATCTGGCACATAAAGAACATCTGACAACTGTTTTACAACTCCATCTGACTTGAGAGCAATCGTACCTTCTCCTTTTGCTAGACATTTTGCATCATTGTCGACTACTACCATGATGTCATTCCCTACCGGCTGTAGAGGTATATCAATCCTTCCGACTGGTCATGTGGCGCGATGCACCACTGTCAATGATCCAAGGTTCATCTACAGGTACATGAACTGCCTTTGTGCAAATCTCCTCGATTGCGACAAACAGCTCTATGGGTACTACCTGCATGCTATTGCTGAACTCTTTTTTCACTCCGTTCTTCTCATCTGCAATCTTCTTGTGGCACTCATTCTGCTTGTGCCCTGCCTTGTTGCAATAGAAGCACTTGATCTTCTTCTTTCTCTTTTTCTCATCAGAAGAAAATGGGTTACCAGAGTCCTTACCCTTATCTTTCTTTGATTCGGTCCAGAAAGCCGAATCTTCTCTAGTCCTTGTCTTTTAACACATCTCCTCCTCCAGAAGCATCACACTGAAATCCTCAAAGTTGAGGGGTGGATTTCTGTTTTGCATATTCAGCGCCGTAACAAGACCATCATACTTTGGTGGGAGAATCCATATACACCTTTGTGCTAGATTCTTGCTGGTGATGGTGATGCTAATTGCAAATAATTGCAAATAATCTGATCGCGCAGATTCTTCACCCTGGTGATGAACTTCTCTACCACTTCAGACTCAGACAACTTTTCATTCGCGAGTTGAGTCTCTGGATTCTGAATCCGCATTTGATTCATGGTCTCGTACTGATTTTCCAAGACCGTCCATGCCTCCTCCACTGTGGTGACATGTTGAATTAACGCCATGATGGAATCACTAACACTACAGAAAATAGAACACAGTGCATCTGCATTTCTTCTTGTCCACGCGAGAATCTCATCCGTAGTTGGTACTATGTGTTGTTATGCGGTCTCAAAATCGGCCTCACGTCCACCCCAATAGCAGTGTCCCAAAGCTCATATGCGCTTAGGATGGTCTTCATCTTAAACTTCCAGAAAGGATAGTTAGAGCCGTCCAACTTTCCGCTTTCGCCGAACGGTGGGATTCGCAGTCTTGCGGGCTGGGCCATCTCTCACAATCTGCTCACAAACAGAAACACACTACCAAATCTTCTTGCTAGAGTCCAAGCTCTGATACAATGTAAGAAAATAATACAACGTCTATGCTCAATAGATAACAGGATCTCGTGTGTAAGAGTGAAAATAAGATAGTATGAAGGATCAAAATTTTGATTACTATAGAATTGATACAATAGATGGCGATGCCTCCTAGCCGTGCACTCCTATGAAAGAAGCTTCAATGGCATGCTGGAAATAGTAGAAGACGGAGGTTGAATGCTAAGGAATCAAGGTTGCTGTAGCCAGTGATGATATGGGCTTCATGGGCTTACTCTTATATAGCCACCAATCGTAGTCGGTTAGGCTCAATTGGGTGGCCGACCTAGTCCACCCAAAATGGTCGACTGAGGGTCAGTCCTGAAATAGGCCATAGAACTAGTGCACAAAACAGAGCAACTAACCTACGGTGTCCGTTCGGCCCATAGCCATCTGGGATCATCTGAGGCTCCAAACGGGCCCCGCAACCCAAGAGTGGGCTGCCCCGAGAAATGCTCCATCTACCCTCAGTGCGGTCAGTCAAGGGATGATTTCCTACACTTGCATGTAGCCTAGTTGGTGGTGTGCCAACTCTATTTGAAGCCGTCCAGCCATCAGGCTACACATGGCCCTCATCTGGTGTCCAAATCAGGACCTACCGGATAACCGAGCTACTTAAATGCCTTCTCCTCATATGGGGGGCTTACAAGTAGAGTTAGCTGGTTCCCACGTAGTTACACAAGAGTGGAGCATTGATATCTAAGAGCTTTTAGTAAACTTCTTATGTTCATCTAAAGGACCACAATGAAGATATTTTGATTAGTTGTGTTTATGTGATTGTCTTCGTTTGATGATAATGGTTGTGTTTATGTGGTTGTCTTCGTTGATGATAATGGTTTGATGAAATAAAGATTATTCAAATATTTATTGTGGTTATGCAAATGTGGGCTCCTTGCTTATGTTTGTTAGGTGCATAGGGTATCATCCCCTCATGTTCTATATAGAAGAAAGGCATTCTTTGAGAGGCCATGCATCTAGATGAGTGACTATTAGACTCATTACCTTCCAAATACCCCAAATATGGTGGGATCAATTTACTAGGAATGTACAAGAGAAATCAACTAATTTTTTTGCATGCATTTTGAGCTTATTATGTCCTCTAGGTGGCCTAGTCATGAAAATGGGATGTGGCACCACACCACTCATGGGTGCATTCCAAGCGACTAGTTAATCATGTTTTCCTTCTAATAGTGATACTACCATTGAGTAGTGTTGTAGAGCCCCTTGTTCAACCATCATGTGCCAAAATTCCACTAGATTTACCTAATTAGGATGGTGAAGATGTTGAGTATATAGTGATGCCTACCAACAATGCATCAAAAGAACATATTAATGCTTTTCAACCATTTGGATGAGACTTTCTTCGTGAAGTGGGTGTCATCTTGAGATAATATTGGTACTTAAATAATAGATATTTACATTTCATTTTTAGATAAGGAATTTCATGTTGACATGTGGTCTACAAGGTTTGTGTAGCTTTCATTTGTGCTATACAGAAGATATGGTAAGGAAAATGGAAAAAAGTGACAAATGTAATTGAAGGATAAAAGACAAGAAAGCTATATTCATTGTTTGTTTTTTTATAATGAATCTTTGGAGAGATACAAGTTGGATTTGATCATTTCAATTTACCTTAGGTTTCATGTAATGCTTTAACCAAGTAGTTATCCTTTAAGAAGCCTAGATGTTCGAAGAGTGTGAAAATGGTTTAGATGATTAGAACATGTATCTAGTTTAGTCTGTATATCTTCTTAGTTTCACATACAAAGTTGTAATATTTTAACTAACCTATGATTATAGAATTTTTGATTGGTTGTGCTCAAAATATTAAAGAGATCATTTCCCTCTACATGATCTTAGTTTATAACTCTTAAACTTGGACCTCATATAAATACAAGCCATATAATTAGCCATCCAAAAGATATAACCAAAGTGCCAACATAGAGGACTACACCTCTTTTTACTCCCTACAATACCACCCTCCTTATATCAACTAAAAGGGGATCTAGCCCTAGACAATGGAGAGTGATACATAAGAAAAGATGTTATACTAGATGTGAGACTCTAGAAAATTGAATTTGATTCAAAGCTTCTCACAATACAGTCCACCTCTCCATAAGAATAATCTAAGATCCTTTGAGATCCTAGGTTCCATGCTGAGTCTCTGCAAATATTTCTTGCAAATATTTCTCATAATTTCTTTATTGTACTTGTGTTCCTAATAGAGTCCAAGTATTTCATCATTCATATAATTTAAGTAATGTTTTCTTAATGGAGTCGAATCATTCATGATTCCTATTATTTCATCACAATTTTTAAGGATGTAGTCAAGATTCTTCTTTAAAATTGTAGTCCTATTCTGCACTTTCAAGGACCAAAGGATGATTGGTTACAATGCAATCTTTAAGCATGATCTAAGGATCAACAAATCAACCTAGACGTTGATCACTTTGACTCTCCGTGATATTAAAATTATGATGAACTAAAATTCTTAGCACATCAAGAAAGACCTCATCAACTTTCCCCTTTTTTCTGGCCACCTTCCAAGCATTGCCTTTTGGGCCAATACTTTACTAGCAGGAAACTTTGAGGGGCTAGGACCTTCCCTTTCTTGTAGTACCATCTCTGCCTTCACATCTTGCACATCAGCATTTGTTGCTCCCTGAAATGTGTGGGACAATTCTATAAGAAAGCATTAGGTTTGCTAATAACCACTCACCTACCTTGCTGGGATCATCACATAAGCAAGCTATATCCCCGAAGCAGGTGGTTTTGAAAGATTTCCCTAGTTGTTATAATGCTAGTGAGAACTTGCAAAACAAGAGACTATGCTCAATGTTGACTTTATGCAAAGATCAAAGATTTTGGGTGAAGGAGATGAAGAGATGCCTGATGCTAGGAGGAGAAAGCTCTGGGGAAAGTGGTTCTTGATGCTGCGGGTCAAAACATACAGACACATGGAAATAGATCAGTGACCAAAACTCTCAAAGACATGGCAAGAGGTTTTGCTAATGGAAATGAGAACCATTTTAGTTTCCTTTAGGATGCTTATAAGGTTTTATCAAATAACTGATTGCATTTCAAATTGGGATTGTTGTAAGGCAAGAATGATCCCTATTTGTCATGGAATGTACATGGCAGTTGTGGTTTATATGAAGCAATGTGACTGTGTGGCTCTCTTGAAAAAGGCCAAGTCAAAAGTGATGCCTTTGTAGGAAGAATCGAATGCTTTTTGGTTTTTGTTAAAAAGAATGGAGTTCTTTATCTTTGGTCATGCTTTATACTGAGTTGAGAGTAGCTATCCAAGCTAGAGAAGTAGAAGACGCTGAACTAGCTAGGTTTAGGGGCAAGCAAACATGGATTGCCCTTCCCAAAAAAAATTCCAAGCTATAAGACAAAATCTTGAGAGGGAGGGGATAGAGAGAGTCTTGGTTCAACATGGTAAAGTGGAAACTGAGTTTTGGCATCTAGTTGATGTTTTCAAGAATCATTTTAGCAAATTCTTGGGCCAACAACCAACTCAAGATCAGGATTTGGGTGGATGCTTTGGAGAATTCTTTGTCAAGGGTTGATGTCAAAATTACAGATGCCTAAAGGGTGTGTTTGTCTAAACCATTTTCTATGGAGGAGCTATGGGATGCTCTCAAATTAATGAAGAAGGATAGGTCCCCTGGTCTAGATAGACTTTCATTTGAGTTTCATATTACCTTTAGGGATTTCATTAAGCAGGATCTCTTTGAAATGTTGAATGGATTAGGGTCTCAAGGCTTCCTATCTCAAGACATAAATGTTGGTTTACTTAGACTCTTCTCTAAGAGACAACCTAAAATTCAGGTGGGTGATTGGAGGCTAATTATGATGTTAAACACATTGTATAAAGTGATGGCCAAGGTCTTAGCCTATCAGGATCACAAATATTAGCTCAAAACTTATGGATAGAGAACAATGTGGGTGTGTAAGATCCTGAGACATATTTGAAAATATTTTAAATATATTTACCACTTTGGATTACGTGTTTGCTTTAGGTCAAAAGTGCATTCTTTAAGGTCTCGACTTAGACAAAGTCTATGACCAAGTTCGTTGAGACTTCATCATTGCTATGCTAAGCCGATTGGGGTTTGGTGATGCCTTCATCAAAATGGTTCATACGTTGTTTGGTAATGCTTCAACTACGTGGTGCATTAATGGTGGGGTAGTGGGTGCTTTTGACTTAATGTGTTCAATACAATAGGTGTGTCTAATTGCTCCACTCCTTTTTGTAATGTGCACTATTCCACTAATTTCTATGCTCAAGAAATCTATGCTGGTTGAAAAAATTCCAAGGCTTGAAGCTACCTTTGGGAAGATAGTTAGGATCTCAGTTATTTGTAGATGGGATTATGGTTCTTGCTCAAGACAGTCAAGGTTGTGCAGTTTCCCTAATGAAAGTCATGGACATATTCTACAAGGCATTGAGTTATGTCTAAAGCTATGGCAAAAGTCCTTTGCCCTAAGAACTAGTGTATATCAATTGCTTTAATGGGCTAGATCTTCTACCATCTCTTGGGTCTGACAAGGTTAAGTAACCAGATATGTAGGAGCACCCATTGGGAAGAAATTGAAAAGTTGAAAAGGGAGATCAACCAAATATGTAGGAGTGCCCATGGTTTAAAGAGAGGATAAAAGGGAAGCTGAAATATTGGCAAGGTATATCTTTGGGTTAGAATGCCAGATCTATTGTGATCAAACATATACTCTCTACTTTTGTGGCAATAATATGAAACTTCAAGAAATCACATTGGGAAGAAATTGAAAGGTTGTTCCAAGCATTTTTGTGGGCAAAAGAAGAAGGTAAGTGCAGAATGCATTATATTCCCTGGTAACCTTTGAACTACCTAAGTTGTTGGGAGGCTTGGACATTTTGGATATTAGTATCAAAATCATGGCCTTAATTGGGAAATGGTTCCCAAAATTGTTTATACGTTGTATTCCCATGGCTGAGTTGACACACTAGTTCATTGAGCATGGCAAATGTGTAGGATTGCTGTGGTATGAGAGGGTATTCTCAAATTTTTCTATCAAGATCTTGGGCTCTGATTTGGTGGGCGGGCTAGTGGCTGCTTGGAAATGTTCTATTGAGCATCTAAAATGAAAGTGTCATGGTGATTTATGGGAAGATGCAAATTTGGGTGATTCAATATGGTGGAGTAAGGTTGTGAGTGCTGATGGGGTGTAGTTTGCCATGCTGATTTAGTTCATGCCTAGCGTCTATTCAAAAAGGGCCTCTACTCTTGGGCTCAGCTATGGGATCCCTGTGCAAACGATTAGTAGCTAGAGATATAGGTAGCGATAATTGGCCAAAACATGCCTTCAAAAAAGCTCTACCGAAGTGATTTATAGATGTGTCATAAGGATGGTCAACAATGCCTTGGATCTTAATAAAGTCTAGGGGTTGAGATGCTCCCCGGGGTGGTGGAAAGATATGTTTAAAAACATATGGAAAGGGTGTAGAGTGGGAGCATATAGCTTCCTGCATTGAAAATTGGCTCTTACTTGGTTACCGTTCTGGGTGAAGTTTATTCAGAAGTGGTTGATGATCAACCTAATTTGTATGTTGTGTGGTAGAGCTTTGGAATCTCTCTGGCATTTGTTCTCGCAATGTTCGACTTCTAGATCTCTCTGGAGTAAGGTGGAAAATGCTACTAGAAAGGATGGTCTTATGTCAGGCCCATGTCGGGCTTCGAGTCTGAGATCCAATTAAAAATTAGTTTCGCTTGGGGATGTGTCTGGCCTCCCCTCAACACTGGCTACTTGTTGGCTTCTTGTTCGTGCCGTGATGGTGAAAGCTATTTGGTTAGCTCACAATTAGATTTGCCTTAGATAGCTAAAACCCCAAGGGTATAGGGTTAATCCCCCTATGACTCACCTTACAGGATATTCAGTTGCTTCTTTGGAGTCGATTGCCTAGTTGAGGTGGCAAGGCTCTTTAAGTTTGTTTCTATTTTCTTGGAAGTCTCTACCTTGCTAGTCTTAGCGTAGGCCTAGGGCTTGGCCCTTTCTTTGGCCATTTTTGTAAAATCTTTTCTTTTTTAATCTAAGTCGGCATAATAGCTTTCACAGTTTTGTTGCATTTCAGTTCTTTTTTTTATATAAAAAATAAAAGTATGACATGTTATATGCTATACGATATTTTAGTGCTTAAATGATTATGCTTCATGGCTATTTCTTATTCTCAGTTTTTAAATACATGTGATTGATTGAATTAACTAAATATTGATTGTTCTCGCTCGATTGTCATTGCTTGCTTCTTGTGCCTTGCTTGGTGCTTATTGCTCGAACTATTGGCAACTCAAAGAAAATCAAGCAATCCTTGGGGCAATCTATATTAATTACCATAAACACTATTGTTATAGCACAAAACATGGTCATGTCAAGTGTAAAGACATATAAAGGAAAGAAGAAATATCCATCATCATAACATCCATCTTTTACTTATACACCTAAGCATCTCAAGCCTCGCATGGCAAGCTTAATGCAAAAGGAAGCACTATGATTTGGTGTGCGCTAACAATTCTCCACACACGACATCGTGGAAACAATAGGACCATCGCTCACATCTTTGCAGCAATGAGAGCCGTTCTGACTTTCATGGAGCTTGTGTGTGTTTATTAGCATCCATGTATGTTGAAGGATTAGTTGTAACGAGAGTCTTCTCTTGGATTCCTTACACAAGATGCCTTGCAACAACCTCTTTGCAGCACGGGAGATTTTGTTCCAAGGTGCCTTGTTAAAGTCGAGATCTGCACGCCACAAAGCTTTGTCTCCCCGAGGAAGTGTTCCACCGAGCATTTCATACAAGATCACCCCTAGACTCCAGATATCTGCGGTGGAATTATACTTGCCTTCCATTACTTCTGGTGCAGCGTATTCAAACGTGCCCAACTTTTCTGAAAATTGTTGAGTCGGGTGGTGCATTTCGGTGGACAATCCAAAATCTGCTAACTTGAGCGACAAAGGGTTTCCTTTCTCCAGAAACAGAACGTTTTCAGGTTTCAGGTCCCTATGAAATACTGACCTTTCGTGAAGATGGATCACAGCCAACACCAATTGTTTGAATATGATCGCAGCTTGTCTTTCTGTGATCTTTGGAACGCTGCTCATGAAGTCCAAGAGGGTTCCACCTTTGCATAGGTCCATGAATAAGTAAACATACGAATCATGAATCATGACGCCATGCAACCTGACGACGGGGGAGGAGGAGGTGGAGTGAAGCGAGAGACGATGCATGATGGCGATCTCGCTCCAAACGCTAGGAGTGCAACGAACAGCTTTGCCAGCGAATTCCTGAAGGGTGGAGCGGTGGCGAACCTTGCGAACTTGGCCAAACGCTCCGTTACCGAGGGGCTCCAAGATATCAAATTCGTCCATGGTGACGGAAGATAGAAGATGAGCACAGGAACAGTGAGCGTGAAGCCTGTGCTCAATGAGCGTTAAGCGAGCAATGGCGCTCCAAAGGTGGGCAAAAAGCTGATGAGCTGTTTAACGCAAATGCAAAAAGAAGGAATGAGCCAGAATGGAGACAGAATGGGGCCTTGATCTTGGGACGGAGACCAAGCGTCGATTGCAGAAATTTGCTGGCATGTACTGTTGATGATGCTTAATCATCGTTCCTCCAAAAGCTGAAACCCGAGAACCGAATTGGTTTATCGTCACCTTGGGACGTGAAAGTGCTAAGAGCGGGAACCCCTGTGGCCATATCGTCAATCCTTTGTAAAGCGTGGCCCCTCGTAAGAAAAAACACCTGCCATCTGTCACTGATCGGAATCGCCATAGATATGCCGTGCTTGAAAGGCAAAGCCTGGGAGTGAGGAGGACCTTAAAACGAAGCAAGAGGTGCGTGTTCTACTAGGTATCGCGATACGGAAGCGCCCCAGCGTCTTGGGCTTACCCCTGAGGAAGCTTGGCAGGATGGTTAAGGCAGCAGATAGGAGGAGAGCCCTTGAGCTCCAAATGCCTCGCTCAGTATTTCGATTGGGGCCGAATCGGAGACCAAATTTTGCCGTTTTTCTGCATTGCTTCCCGCTATCAAACCAAATTCTTCGTCGTTCTCTGCGCCACGCACAATCTTCTCGATCGTCTGTAGTACTACGAGCAGCAGAACGAACTTAGAGCAAGCTTGGAGTGATACATCTATGATCTCCAACTATATTTATAACAAAAACTAAGAACTCGGTTTGCTTGTCAGGGCTTTTCAGGATGAGATGGACGTGGCGATCAACACCTTAAAAAGCAGTGTACATAATGTTCCAGCCGTTACCAATTCCGAACGATAAAATGCAAAAATTTCAAATGCACGGTTTTGCTTTTCTCCCGTACGTAAATCATTTTTCCTGCAAGTATTGCAAATTGGGTTGTTGCAATAGGGTCACATTCTCAGGCTTGCATGCATCATACAATCACCTACATGTTCAAACACTAATCAATCCATTAAAAAGGTCCCTATAGAAAAGAGATCGTAGGTTAATGGTCATTGTAGACATGATGTCCTTGTTTAATCATTTCGGAGACCTTAGTAAAGGAATGAGTTTGGAATAAGGGACTCATGGGGTTCCCTTGAATGAAGCAACAGATGATGCCTTGGTGCTCCCCGAGAAATATATTGTTAAGTATGATCTCCCCCGTCTTATGCTGATATCTTGGCAAGGAAGAGCCAAGGAGGATTCTCGGCACTCTCTAAGGATGAGGCCCAAAAAATCCTATGTGCGAAAGTGCCTCATCGAGTGGCCAAGCCTCAAAGGAAAAACTAGTACCCGTTTGGCAAGAAACACTCTACTGTCTGCGAGCTCCAACTTGAGAATGTGCTATCGAAGCTAGTTAAGCTTACCAAAGGAGGACTCTCCAACTATTCTTCACTGGCAGAGTGCCCTTGATGGAGGAGCTTGATCGATTCCTTTCATAGGAGTGCTACTCGGCTATGCTCATTGGCAAGGGGTTCTTCCTTTTCTATTGTGTATTCCAGTGCTTCAATGCTAGTTATCTCCTAGAGTCCAGGGTTTAGTGTTGAGGAAGTCCTTCACCATGACTCCATAGTTTGGGTTGAGTTTCATGATCTCCCTCCATGGGTGGGAGATGCGGTGGGGAAGCTGGCTATGTCCATGGTCAAGGTCCTATTTATCTCACCAATAGCATGCTCAGTGTCAGGGCAAGGTGTGCATGGATCCTTTGGGATAGGAACCAAATGACCCCTGAGTATGTGGATCACAAGTTCTTTAACAATAAATCTTCATGCAGTAGGTTACATTTGGACCTTTTCTTGATGCGTGTTACATGTGCAACGAGGCATGCCATTTTGCAAGAGAGTGTCCACCACAAAGAGCAACCTACGCCCGTGGGTCAGATGAAGTGGATAGTGCAAGAGAGTGTCCACAAAGAGCGGCATGTGGGTTGGATGAAGTGGATAGTGCATCAGAGAAAGAACTGTGGATGGAGTCTGTGGAAGTGAGAAGTCTGGTTATATAACTCAATCTGCCCTTGATGCGATGATTGCAGCCTTGTTGAGTCATCCATCCCCCCTCTAATCACAAGATAAGGTAGGGATGGTGGGACATAGTAGGGAATCATCGAAGACCAAGGAAGAGCAATGGAAAATTGTGGGAAGAAAAGGCAAAGACACAATAGAATTCCATAATGAGAGTTTGTCTTCTCAGCATGCAAATGATAGCCAGTGGGGTCACCACCCCTCTATGAGGCCTTGGATAAAGTTCTGCTAGCCCCTGAACCCCCAAAGATGAGCACTAATGCTGAAGAGTGCTTTGCATGTCAAATGTTCCCTTATGACACATCCAAGGAAGAAGAGAGGCCTGATGCAATTCATTGCAAGCACAACTATGAGAAAAAGAAGGATAAGAAGCCACTTGCGAAAGAGCCCAAGGTGCTCAGCACCCCATCTATCATAGCATTACGATGTAATGAGGGGAGTGGGATCCGCAAAAGAAAAAATGTCCATTCTCTCTTGGAATGTTTGGGGACTTTGTGATAATGCGAAAAGAATGGGATGCCTACTTGTAATTCACAAAGCCAGGCACCAGGTTGTACTCTTACAAGAGCTGTGAAGTGCAGCCTAGAGGTTGGTGCATGGTATGCTTACAAGAAGTTGGGGTATAATGTCTTCTCTAATTACCTTATCAGAGGTAAGGGTGGCACAACAATGCTTATTTGTTAAGGTGCTATCTCTTCCTCCCTTTGGATTTTCGTCAAGTTTTCTGTCCGTCAAGTTTTTTTCCCCTCCTCCTCCACCCCCCCCCCCCCCACCCCCTCCCCCTCCACCATTCCCCCCTCAACCACCATCCCCTCACCCCCCCTCCCTCCCCCCCTCTCCATCACCCCCCCTCCACCACCACCACCCCCCTCTCCCCCCCTCCTCCATCTCCACCCCCCCCCTCTCCACCACCCCCCTCCCCCCCCCCCCCTCCTCCATCTCCACCCCCCCCCCCCCCTCCTCCATCTCCTCCACCAGCCCCTGCCCTCTCCACCCCCCCTCCATTCCAACCCCCCCTCTTTCCCCCCCCCCCCCCTTCCTCTTCTCTCTCTCTCTCTTTCTCTCTCTCTCTCTACCCCCTCTCTCTTCAACCCCCCCCTCTCTCTCTCTCTCTCTCTCTCTCTCTCTCTCTCTCTCTCTCTCTCTCTTCCACCCCCCTCCCTCCTCTGTGTGTGTGTGTGTGTGTGTGTGTGTACCCCCCCCCGCTCCACTCCCTATCCTACCTACTCCTAACTAAAGGTGTTTAGCCCTTCTATTAAGTAAGGGCTTATAAGCCCTTACAAGGCGGTTAGGTAGTCGCAACGCTCGCCTATGCAGCCACGCATCTGTAGTGCCCACCCACGCGGTGGTGCGCTAGTGGCGGTCTGCCCGAGGTGAAACTAACCAAACAGGCGACACCCGCCCTGCCCCACCCCACCCCTACCTCCTCCACCCGCACCCCGCAATGCCTCAGCCACCTCCTCTCGCCCGTCTCCTCCATCTCGCCTCCTACCATCCTTCCTCCATTCCTCCACCCTCCATCCTCCTACCCCCCCTCTCCCCTCACACTCCTCTCCCCTCCCCATTCTCCTCATAGCCCCCCTCTCTGGTCGCAAACCCCCCTCCCAACGGCTACCAAGCGACGCCCCCATCTAACTAACTCTAGTTAGGTTAATGTTAACCTAGGTTAGTTTTAACTTAGGTTAGGTTAGATTTAACCTAGGTTATTCAGGTTAACTCTAGGTTAGTTACTTACAGTTAGGTTAGTCTGTTTCAACTAACTCTGGTTAGTTTAGCTCACTGTAATTAGTTTGAACCATACTTAGGTTAGGTTAAACTAACTGTTAGACATCTAACTAGACAGTTAGGTTAGTTAGACTGGGTGAGTTACTCCCCCTCGGTTACACTTAAAGTCCATTCACACCAAACCTTAAGAGCAAGAGCCCCCCCCACCCCCACCCCCACCAAAAAGACCCCATTTTACACCTACTTCAACCCTTCATATCTCGTTCGTTTGGGACCCAAATTGGACCCCGTTTGAACCACAATTTCACACACAAAAACACCATGCTATGGGGCATTTTCCCATTGCACACCATTTTAGCATCCATAGCACTCGCTCATTCGCGCCCCCGTGTGGGCCTCGTTTCGCACTAATTCTCTCATATCTTTACGTCGTGACCTCTGATTGACGATCCGTCTGCACCGGCACATTTTCCTACACACATGGACAATCCTAGGCACATTATTAACATGATAGTCCCTACAACACTAACACATCACTAACCCTTCCAACACAACTACATCAACACCCGCACTTGTGGCAAAGACACCCTTTGCAACTCTCACCCAATCTGCATGCAGCTACGCCCGACCAACGCTCAGGGGGGTCACTATGTATAAACCCTCTATACCACGTGCATTCAAGGCATATTTCTAAAATCCCTTATCTGTGTAAAATTTTCATTAATAAAATGTACCCCTTTTCTATACAAATCTGTAAATTTTTTTCAAAACTATTTTAAATAGTCCCTTATGTATATTTATTTCTGTAAATTTTAGAAATAAAAAATATCCTTTTGTTGAACTCACGTGATAGGGTTACATATGATGAGTAACCCCCCCGAGGACCAACGCCTCCGACTCCAATGCTTGCCAAATCCAAATACAACTCTGTTGCAACCACCGCCTCCAATAATCATCTACCCCGATTCCTCCCCTGATAATCAAGAAATCCCTTTGACTCCTCCACACCACATGGCTGGACGTTGTTGCGAGCGACAATGATTGGGATATTGACCTTGATGTGGAGGGTAACAATTTATTTAATTGCAAAAATAATAACAATCAAGGCAAGCGCCCCCCTAGGCAAACTCAAACTCCCCAAATATAATGGTAGGGGAGATCCAGCCTGATTCCTCTAGCATTTTGATGCCCCATGTCAAGCAGGTGAAGATCAATCCAATGAAACCAAGGTGGCCTAGTTTCCCATGGCCTTAACTAATGAAAAGTTAGAATGGTACCTAGACAACCTGGTGGAAGAGAGAGCCACATGGGACCTTCTACAAATAGAATTCAAAAGACACTTTCAAACAGAGAGACTACAAGATGATCCTGCCCTCCAACTCAGCAAAATTGAACAAGGCCATTGAGAAGATGTACGCACATACCTGGGCAAGATGAAAAGATTAATTGCCAAATGTGACCCATGCCCTAATGCAAAGTACCTCATAGCCTGGTTCATTGCAAGCCTGAGGAAGAAAATCCGAAAGGACATGAAGAAGATTAGTAGTTATGAAACGTTCAGTGCTGCTCATGCGACCGCCATTGACATCGAGGATGGCATGATCGACTTTGACACTAGCAGTGATGATGGCAAATCCAATACATGAGATAAGTGCTCAAAAAAGGGAAAATCCAAGTCCGCTACCGAAACTTCAAATGAAGATCGCTTAGAGGCCATGACCATGAAGCTAAATGAAAAATGATGCAGGCCATGGAACAAAATCTTCACTTATCTCAACCGCCACCTCCGACTTATCCACGGCGAGAAAATGTCTGGTGCCCACACTGCATGGCCAATCATACAGCAAATGAGTGCCCGGTCCTAAGAGCCAAGATCACTGCACAAGCAAATCCACCGCCAAGATTGTGGTACCATATTTGCATTGTCAGTGCCATGATGAAAACAGTTGCATCTTCAACATGTGCAACAACCCGCCTCAACCTCAACAATACCAACCGGCACCCATGCCAATGTATAGGCAACTGGCACTTGCATAAGTGCCCCCAACTCTGAGGCTAAATCATGTTCCTATTCGAACACAAGTCCTACAATTACTCATGATTCTGAATCCACAACCATATCCAAGAGCGCCAAATCCAACTCCTCATGTAGTTCCAATACAACAACTGCAAGGCGAGGAAGTAGACTCGCCATTCAAGTATGAAGCAAAATACCCAATGTACTATGTAGAAGGCACAGAGGGTCTAATATTAGTCTATGCAAATCAAGTACATCAACACATATCGAGCTATGGTTGTGGAGAAAATCACCAGATCATAGAGTGTCCTCATCATGGTAGCCTCACTACTTTCCAACCACTCTGTAGAGATTGTGGCATAGGACATGCCTAGATGGATTGTCTAATGAAAAATGAGGTCCCATAACAAACAAAGGTTAAGCCTGACATCCCAATCGGCATCATTGGGGTGGACCATCAAAGTCTGGGGCCGGCAAGCATAATATCACAACCTGTGAATGTAATTACATGCCAGCAAACCCTAACATTCCAATCCAACCAAAATGACTTCTTAAAAAGAAAGCACAAGTGTCTCCACCTCTGCCAAGCAATGAGCAACCGAGCTCATCCACATCAACTCCCAAGCCTCAAATAAAAGAAGCTCCATACCCAAATGCAAAGGTGGAGAAGGCTCGTTTTTAGGCACTTCAACAATGGATACAAAAGGAACAAGCCCAATTTGAGGCTAAGAAAAAGCTCAAGATCCAATCCATGACTTGGCCCCACAAAGTATTGATACTATAATCGAGCCTCTATTCCAACGACAAACTCCACAACATAATGTACCACCACGTCAACTTGAAGGAGCCACACTCTCTCGCATCCTGAGTTACCATGTCAATTCCCATCGAAATCCTCCTACAGAATTGTCCCAATTTCTAGGAGAGTTTCAAAGGATGGATTGAACTCGCAAATCCCCCTCCACCTATGGACAACATCGAAGATATCCCTGTGCAGATGGGTGGTGAGAGAGATAACATATGCAACATCACTATGCCTTTGATCCACAAGGCATATAATGAAGTCCAAGCCATAGTGGATGGTGGAGGTGTAAATGTCCTATCAAAGGAGCTCTATGATGAATGGGGCCTCCCACCAATGCAAAAGGTTAATTTTAACATACGCCTTACCGATGATTCATGGGCTAAACCCTTGGGAATAGTGAATGGTGTGTCCACAAAGGTCACAGGAGTCCACTTTTTCCTTCAATTCACAATCTTGGATCTTTCTTTAAAATCCTATCAAAACTTACTAGGACGTCCTTGGTTACAAGAAGCATGAGTCCTCCATGACTAGGGAGCTGATAGATTGACAATCCAAAATCATGACACCGCAATCAGGGTGAATGTGGGGACAAGAGCTATAAAACTAATTGTGCCTAGAGCCTTGGATGACACATCTTCAACAATGATCTCAAGCAAATCAGCTCCCCTACAACAGCATGCCATAGCAGGCGATTCACAAAGCAATGTCAATAACCGAATACAAACATTGGCAACCATCGACAATTACCATTCATTAGACCCCATCTTCTTGCAGATAGATGCTAAGGTGATACAGGTAGATCCTCAACTCACACATGAAGAACCAATTGATCTAGAGGTGCCATTCTTTATGGCTGACCTCGACTGGGATAATGAACCTAAAGTAGGTACCCACACCAATGATGACTTAGATTTTCCTTGGGACCTTAAAACTGAGACTAAGAATGCTGAAATTGAAGATCAAATCTTTGACAATGACCTAGCCATTCTTCATGCCCTAATGGCAATCGAGCTCCCAAAAATTGAACCTCCAAAGTTGAATAACAGTAGAAGATCCCACAAGAAAGCTGCAGGAGGAAATCGCAAAAAAGCCAAGGTCGAACACTTCAATGAATTCTAACGAGTCCAAACAAGGATCATCAAATTGTATCTTGCAAAGCCAATTCCCTCAAAATCAGAACCATCACCTCTTGAATGGTCTCCTGAGGGACTAGAAGGAGTATGCATAGCAAATGAACCCCTACTTTTGGGAACACCTTACCAGTGGAAAAGTTATCCCACAGTTCCCAAAATAAGAAGTTTTGGAAGTATAAGCCACATATGCGGATGAAGCTCAATCCAAAGACTTCAGAAAAAGAAAGTCAAAAAGAGCCTAACAAATTGGTTAATGAAACTATGCCACCCAGTACACACGGCACATGTCAAGCTAGTTCAACACCATTAGAGGCTGATCTTCAAGAAGTCTTGGAGTACTTCAAGAATTACACAAGTGGCAGTGTCCCCATAGCAATGCCAAGACCACTAAGAGAATCTAAAGTTCAAGAAACTGATAGCATTGGAGAAACTCCAATCTATGAGGGACTAGCAAAAACTCGCACAACAAACCTTGCCCTTGAAGGGCAGGAAGAAAAACTGGTTTTCATTGGGAAACAACTTCGACAGGAAGATGAAACCAAACTCAGAGCACTGCTAATGGAATACTGTGACTACCTAGCATGGTCATACAAAGAGATGAAAGGAATTTCACCAGAAATGGCAGTACACATGATACCTATAAGGGAATGTGCCCACCCTAAGGTATGTGGACCTTATTGAACAAATCCTAAGTATGGCACCATTGTTTATGACGAGCTTGAAAAACTCTTAGATGCCAGCTTCATTTATGAGATAGAGCACATTGATTGGGTTTCACCCATCGTCATTATGCCTAAATGCAACAAGAAGCTTAGAATATGCGTAAACTTAAAGAATGTGAATGTTGCCACAATTAGGGATCACTATCCCCTACCCTTAACAGAAACAGTGTTGGAAAAGGTGGCAGGTTTTGAGATATATATCTTCCTGGATGGCTTCAGTGGCTATAACCAAGTGCAAATTGCACCTCAAGACCAATCAAAAATAGCATTTGCTACAAAATGGGGTATTTTTGCATACAGACTCATGCCATTCGGCCTTTGTAATGCCTCAGCCACATTCCAGTGAGTCATATTCACAGCTTTCAAGTCATTTCTTAATAAGTTTTCACAGGTGTTCTTCGATGATTTGTGCATCCACTCGAACAAAAAAAGACCACTTCTAATGTCTTGAAGTAGTACTAATCAAATGCAGGGAGTATGGCATCTCCCTAAATCCAACAAAATGGTAGTTCATGGCCACCCACGAAGTTGTTTTGGGACACATCATTTCTCAACATGGAATTACAACTAACATGGACAAAACCAAAATCATCATGGAATTGCCTCCTCCTACAAATGCCAAAGGTGGACAGGTGTTTATGGGACATACCAGCTATTATCGAAGATTAATCTTACAATATGCCATGATAGCCAGACCACTTTACAAATTATTAGTGAAATTCTTATGGACAGAAGAGTGCGACCAAGCCTTTGAGCTTTTAAAGTGGCGCCTAATCACAACACTGATCCTTATATCTCCTAATTAGGATATTGATTTTCATATTCATACTAATGGATCCAAGTATGCAATTGGAAGTGTGCTTTATCAACCTTCTACTTCATCAGTTGACAACTCAATGATGCGGAGATCAACTATACCACCACAGAAAGAGAAGCCCTAGCAATGGTGTATAGTGTTAAGAAATTTTGGCACTATGTACTAGCAAATGATTTTGTCTTCTACACCGACCATCAAGCATTGCTTTATCTTGTGAACCGTCCATGTACAACATGAAGAATAACTAGATGGCTCCTCTTGCTCCAAGAATTCAACTTCAAAATAGTGGTTCGCCAAGGTGCCCAACACTACATTGCCGATCACATGTCTCGTGTCAAGTCAGGAGAAGAAGCTACTAGAGTAGAAGACGACTTGCCAGATGCCACACTATTTCAAATAGATGCTACTCCAGAGTGGTGTGAAGATATTATTGGGTACTTAATGGCAAGAAGACCACCCCCTAAAATGAAAGTAGTAGATGCCAGAAAACTAATTTTAAAGGATGCACCCTATCAACTCATTGTAGGACAACTATACAAGATGGACAAGGATCAAGTATTAAGAAGATGCATAATGCCTCATGAGATCATGCCAATCCTGAGTGAAGTCCATGAAGGCATTGCAGGAGGACACTTCCAAGGGGAAGCCATAGCAAGAAAAGTCCTCCTCGCAAGCTACTAGTGGCCAACACTTTGGGCAGATGCCTATGAAAATGTAAAAGGTTGTGATGTATGCCAATGGACTACTAAACCACAGCACAAAGACTTCAATCCCCTAATAATAGTTGTTGCACAAAAGCCATTTGAAAAATGGGGGATTGACTATGTGGGTCCCATCCATCCAGCAGCAGCAAAGGGAACACAGGCACGCTACATCATTGTGGCCACTGATTACTTTACAAAATGGGTTGAAGCTACACTAGTTAGAAAGGCACATGCCAGAAGCACAACAAGATTCATATACAAGAATGTGGTCATCTGATTCAGATGCCCCATTGAAATTGTGTCGGATAGAGGCACACGTTTTGTCAATGAGGTAATCTGAGAACTCTTGTCTAGCTTTATGATAATCCATAGAAAAAGCACATCCTACTACCCCCAAGGGAATGGACAGGTGCACCAACAAAATATTATGCATTATCCTCACCAAGGTAGTAGAACCACAACATTCTGATTGGGCAAAGAAACTAAATGCAACCTTATGGGCATACCGAACCACACTCAAGGTCAGTATAGGGAATACACTTTTTCAATTGGTGTATAGCGTTGAAGCTATGGTCCCACTAGAATTTGTAATTCCAAGCCTACGCATAGCAATACATGAATGCATGGGAGATCATGAATCCTTGAAAGAAAGACTCTATCAGTTCAAGAAGCATACAGAGACAAGACTAGTTGCCTACCATGCCATGACAACAGAAAAACGTAGAAGAAAGGCATGGTTTGATACAAATCTTAAATGTAAAGACATCAAGGAAGGTGACTTGGTCTTGTTATACAATGCCAAAGTACACAAGGGGAAACTGAAGTATCTAGGTCAAGGACCCTACCGAGTAAGAAAGATGAATCTCATCAGAGTTGTGCTACTAGAAACATTGGATGGAGTCCAATTCAACACAACAATAAACGGGAGCCGATTGAAGCACTACTACTTCAACACATAAGCCATCCTCAACAAAAATGAAGATTTGGGAAACCCAAGTCTTCCTTAGTTAGGATTAGATTGGTTGTGGAGCAAATGAGGGTGGTCAACAAATGCCACTGTTTCATAGATAGAATGATGGAGATGATTCCTCACCACCTTTGGGGATGCCCAACAGCTCAGAGGGTTTGGTCAGTAGCCTTGAGGTTAGTGGCAAGTACCCAACGCATGGAGAGGAACTTCACATGGGGATGGTTGCTTTGATTTAATCATGGAGGGGGAACATGCATTTATCATGGACCCACCACTCCATCCTTTTGGATTCATGGCCAAATAATGACTAGGATCAAGGCACATGAGGCAGTTCCTCCCAGACGGGTGTCCCTTATATCATTTGTAGAGCATAGTGTGTGGGAGGCATTGGCTAGCACCACTACTCGGCATATCTGGATTGCTTGCTATAGTTGGGTGATGGGAGGCTAGCAAACTACTCTAGACACCACTTTAGTGACCATCTAGCAAGATATCATTTACACTCTCCATGCTATATGGAAGCATGCAAGACTATGAGGTCTGGTGGGATAGAGCCAAAAGGCGTGTGCATTATCTAAGGCATGGCTTGTAAGCTCCTTCCATGTTCTCACCAAGAGAGGCATCCAGTGGTTGTATAGTCCAACATTGTGGTTGTTAGCCCATATTCCAAAGACTCTCTAGGTAGTATGCTGGGAGCTCAGGAAACAAGTTGGACCTTTTCAGTCAACTTTTTTCTTTCTTTCTCCCCTAATCGGCACCTTCTGGTTTTGCTAATTTGTATGGTGGTTTTTGTCAAGCATTAATAGTTCCTTTCTTTTGGGAAAAAAAAGATTACGGGTAGTGTGGAGACCCTTGGGACACTTCTACGTATAGGAGTTTCCCTCCTAGGGTTAGTATTATATTTAGGGTACCATTGTAAAGGATATATATCCTTGTTTTGTTCTAACACACACTCTTGGGAATATAAATTTTTCTCTATTTGTTCATCCCTACATGTTCACCATTTTTCCAACATTTGGTATCAAAGTAGCATAATGTAGCTCCAATCAGTCTCTCCCATACTGGCCATCACTCATCACACCATCACAACCATGACCTTGATGGGGTAAAAGATAGTAGATCAAACCTTGAGATTGAAATCACACCCAATGTGTGTGTACCCACCCTAACCCAAGACTGCACACCAGAAAGAATAAGGGAGTGGGCCCCAACCTTTCTAGGCATGGGACCCACTTTTCAAGAGTGAACAAGAGAATATAGTAGTAGTGGCAACCCAATCGAGATCTTCTTTAGATGGAAGTAGCCTTATGCCATTGCCCATCAAGGAGTGCTTTCCTCTAGGACTTCTTAAAAAAGGAAAGTAGTGTACAATTGTGATATCAATGGTTGTCAATAGAATATGTAAACATACCAGTGTAAGCCAGAGTACCTTATGTATGATCTCGATTGTGGACCAATAGGTATTTAGCCCAAGGGAAATCATTTGAAGATGGTGGATGACAGCAGATATACATCCTATAAAAGGCAGAAAAGAAAAAAATGAAATTAGTGACGAAAGGGAATGGCAATGTAACGAGGGAAATCATTGAAAATGGTGGATAAAACTTACACTGGGAAGAACACACTGTTTGCTTTCCTAATGAAAATAGAAATGGGAAAAAGTGTGTGTGTTAGGCTTGTACGAATCCGCCCTAGGAACAGGTAGTGGTTCTGGACTATGATTACAGGGCAGAACTACTTGACTCGACATAATTCAAGAGATGCTGCAAGTCATTTTGGACAGCAGAGGGAGTGAGAACACAAATGAGACAAAAGAGTGTATTCCATTGATTTCAGAG